>NW_015090826.1:403434-417415 GCF_001431845.1 Calidris pugnax
TCTGCGCCGCCTCCCTGGGCTCCTTGGGGCTGCTGAGGCTTTTGGGAGCTCCGTGGCCATGGAGCTTGGCCGCTACCTTGGGCGTCTGCCTGGGCGGCGGGGGGTGGCGGCTGCTGCGCCTCATCTACCGGACGGCGCCCAGGGATCTCTTGTGAGTTTTGGGGACCCGGGGGTGGTGGTGGTGGAGAGGGGGGGGGGACACACACCCGTAGCCCCACGGAGAGCTTTATTGTGGGGGGCGAAGGGGCCGGGAGCCCCTCAAGGTGCGCCCATAGGCCCGAAAGGCCCCGGTAACCGGGGCTGGGCCCACAACAGGGGGAGAAGATGGGGTTCTGCCACCCTTTGGGGGGGTGTTCACCCTCTCTGGGGGTGTTAGAAGGACGTGGGGGTGTCGGAGCAGGGCTGGAGGAGGCCCTGGAGGTGCTGGGGGGGCTGGAGTCCTCCCTGAGGGGGGGCTGAGGGAGTTGGGGGGGTTCAGGCTGGAGAAAAGAAGACTGTGGGGAGACCTTGGAGCCCCTGAGGGGACCTTGGAGCCCCTTCTAGTCCCTCAAGGGGCTCCAGGATAGATGGGGAGGGAGCAGGGATGAGGGAGTGGAGCCATAGGATGAGGGGGAAGGGGTTTAAGCTGAAAAAGGGGAGATTGAGGAGGAACTTCTTGGTTTTGAGGGTGGTGAGAGCCTGGCCCAGGTTGCCCAGAGAAGCTGGTGCTGCCCCATCCCTGGAGGGGTTCAAGGCCAAGGTTGGAGGGGGCTTGGAGTGACCTGCTCTGGTGGGAGGTGTCCGGGGATGGAGCTCAATGGTCTTTAAGGTCCAGGTTGCCCAGAGGAGCTGTGGGGTTGCCCAGAGAACCTTAAAGAGGTTCAAGGCCAAGGTTGGAGGGGGCTTGGAGCGACCTGCTCTGGTGGGAGGTGTCTGGGATGGAGCTCGATGGTCTCAAAGGTCCCTTCCCACCCAAACCCTTCCATGATTCCATGAGCAGGGCCATCTCCACCCAGCCCAGGTGGCTCAAAGCCCCGTCCAACCCGACCTTGAAGGTTCTCAGGGACGGGGCATCAAAGAGGGGAGGTTGAGATGAGATTTAGGAAGAAATTCCTCCCTTTGAGGGTGGTGAGAGCCTGGCCCAGGTTGCCCTGAGAAACTGTGGCTGCTCCATCCCTGGAGGGGTTCAAGGCCAAGGTTGGAGGGGGCTTGGAGCTGCTCTGTTGAGAGGTGTCCCTGCCCAGGGCAGGAGGTTGGAACTTGATGGTCTTCAAGGTCCCTTCCCAACCAAACCAGTCTGTGGTTCGAAGGGGTCCCAGTGGCAACCTGGCTTGGTTAAAAACGTTGGTTTTTAACCATTTTAACTCGCTGGCCTGCGGCTGGAAGGGCTCAGCCTCGAAGGGAGCGAGCAAACGGATGCGGGATGCTCCTGGTTCACCTGAGGAAGAGGAGTCACTGGGCTAAAAGGGAGTCCCAAATTAAATATATAATCCAAATTAAGGGGTGTGGGGAGTCGTAAGTCTCCCCCAGCTCCCGGGAGTCCCTCGTCGTCGCATTTAGCTCGGTGGTTTTTTTGTTTTTTTTTTTTAGGATGTGCCTTTATTCCGAAGGATTTAGGGCTCCTGCCATTGCCAGCTTCGCTCTGGCTGTCACTCCCCCTTTGAAGAGCTGTTTCCTCCCCATCGCCCCGGCAAGCTGGGAATAATGACAGCAAATAAACCGGGGCAGAATAAAGCCCTTTAAGTATCTGGAAAGTGCAGCTCAGCAGTGAAAAGGCTCCTCTGTTCTGTATTTGGCACGGCCCAGGGTAAGGTCACCGTGAAAGCCCCGGCCACCGCCAACAACTCATTTTTTGGAGCTCTCCCCTTCCCCTTCCCCCCCTTCTGCCAGGCTCTGCTGAGCCTCCTGCTCTCCACATTCTAATCGAGAGACTTGTTGGGGGGGGGGTTATTTATTTAATTTATTTATTTATTTTTAAAGCGCTAATATTAAATGACCTTTCGAGTTTCTGGGGCTTCTTCCAAACCCGTCGTTGCGCAACGATTTCCCATTTTTAATGGTGGAAAATTACCTCCTACCTCGGGGAAGGAAACAGGATCCCCAGCCCCACCGTCCTGCTTTTTGGTGGCGGCGTTAATGGTTGTGTGCTCTTAATAAATTTATTTTTATATCCAGAGTTATTCCCGACGTGCCCCTAAAGATAGTTTCCCTCCAGGCCAACAGGAGACACTTCAAAATTCAGACAACAGCTTCTCCCTGCCGTCCAGCTTGAACCCGTGTCGAGGATTCACGTGCAAGCTGCTGCCTTGGAGACTTAAAATAATTATGTAAATTACGGAAGAGAAAGAAAAGGAAAAAAAAAAAAAGACCCATTAGAACAATCTGGTTTGTTCTTTTATTCAGCGGTTGCTCTTTGGGGTATTAGATATCCCCGGAGAGGCAGCAATTCTTTCCTTGGGGAAGGCTTTAAAGGAGCCTGCCAGCCAAGAAGTGGTGTTATTTATTAATTAGTGTTAAAATTTATGATTTCTGCCTGGTGGTATTTCGATAGCTTCACTTCCTATGGTCCCAGGGCAGGGACTGACTCACAGGAAAACACGCGCCGTCCGTTCTCTCCTCTCCCGGGTGAAAGGGGAAGCCTCCGGCTTTGTTTTCTAGGAGCTTGAGGTTGTCCTTATCCAAGGGGCTGGTCTTCTTGGTCCTCCCCCTCTGATCTACCCTGGGGAGGCCCCATCTGGAGCACTGGGACCAGTTGTGGGCTCCCCAGTTCCAGAAGGACAGGGAACTGGTGGAGAAGGTCCAGCAAAGGGCTATGAAGATGATGAGGGGAGGAGAACATCTCTCTGCTGAGGGACTTGGGGCTTTTGAGTCTGGAGAAGGGGGGATCTCCTGGCTGGTGGGTGTCAGGAGGATGTGGCCGGGCTTTTTCCAGTGGTGCCCAGTGACAGGACAAGAGGGAACGGGCACAAACTGGGAACAGAGGAAGTTCCATTTCAACACGAGGAGGAACTTCTCCATTTTGAGGGTGGCAGAGCCCTGGGAGAGGCTGCCCAGAGATGTGGGGGGGTCTCCATCTTGTGGGGCCTGCTCTGGGTGGGGGTTGGAGGAGATGATAACCCCTCCTGGATGGGACCTTGTGGGACCTGCTTTGGCTGGGGGGTGGAGGAGATGATCTCCAGAAGGTCCCTTCCAACCCTGTAGCATTCTCTTTCAATGGAATTGTAAGAAATTGCCCCAAGATGCTGCGAAACATCCTGGGTGAGGAAGACCCTTCCCACCTGGAGCTTCCCTTTGGAGCTCAAAGCGATGGTTGCCGAGTCCTTTTTCATTTTACAAGTGGCACAAAACATGATTAAAAGGTGGAATTCACCCTCTCGTTTGAAGTGTGTTCACTCCCTTTGGCGCTCAAAGCAATGGTTGTCAAGTCCTTTTTCACTTTATGGATGGCACAAAACATGGTTAAAAGGTGGAATTCACCCTCTCGTTTGAATCCCTGTCGATGTGAGGATGGATTCCCTGTGATTTTTAAGCATAAAAAGGAGTGAAATGGTACCCTTGTGTTAAAAAATCTGTCTCTTGCTGCGGGGCAGCAGCGATTCCAAATTTTAGGGTGACACTTCAACCCTCCAAGGGCTGAGGGGGGGACACACGGGGACGTGTGGAGCCACCTCCCTCCTAATTCAGAAATAGTGCTGAAAATGAGGTTTTTATGCTCTTTTTTCTTTTTTTCCCTTTACCACAGTGGCCTCTCGGTGCTGCTCCGAGTCAAGTACAAGTTGCGGCGGCATCAAAAAGCCAAGAGCACCGTCCCCAAGATGTTCCAGGAGGTGGTCCTCAGGCACCCCGACAAGGTGGCCCTCGTTTACGAGGCCAACGGGGAGCAGTGGACCTTCAGGAGGCTTGATGAGTATTCCAACGCCGTGGCTAATTACTTCCACCACCAAGGCTTCCGCCCGGGGGACGTCATCGCCATCTTCATGGAGAGCCGCCCCGAATTTGTGGGCCTCTGGCTGGGGATGGCCAAAATCGGCCTGGAGGCCGCTCTCATCAACTTCAATTTGCGGTTGGATTCGTTGGTTTATTGCGTCACCACCTCGGGGGCCAAAGCTGTGATTTTTGGAGGGGAGCTCTCGTCGGGTGAGTCCCTCAGGGGGGGTTTGGGCACCTCTCTAGGGCGTTTTCTTGGTCCTCAACGAGGCAGAGATTGAATGAACTTGAAAACAAAAAGGGCAGCTGGTTTGAAAGGGAGGAAAAATGGTAAATCCCCTGATTACAAAAGGGAGAAGACCTGGGGCTAAAAGGGTGTTTGGAGTAGAGTGGTCAGGAACTCGCTTCCATCTGCTGGTGTCTCCCTGATTTTGGGGTGCCCAGAGTGGAGATCAGCTCCACTAATTAGCTCACTAATTTGCTCTTGTTTCTTGGGAAGAGCTGCATCAGGAGCTTCATCGAGAAGGGGCATTTTCCTCGCCCCAGGGTGTATTTTCCTGCCCCAGGGGGTATTTTTCTCCTCCAAGGATTGTATTTTCCTCCCCCCAGGGCATATTTCCTGCCCCAGGGGGTATTTTTCTCCCCCAAGGGATGTATTTTCCTCCCCCCAGGGCATATTTCCTGGACAAAAGGGAGAAGCCTTCAATTAGGGCCTGGGACTAAAAGGGTGTTTGGAGTAGAGTGGTCAGGAACTCGCTTCCATCTGCTGGTGTCTCCCTGATTTTGGGGTGCCCAGAGTGGCCATTAACCCACTAATTAGCTGACTAATTTGCTCTTGATTCTTGGGAAGAGCTGCATCAGGAGCTTGATCGAGAAGGGGTGTATTTTCCTCCCCCCAGATCAGCTCCACTAATTAGCTCACTAATTTGCTCTTGTTTCTTGGGAAGAGCTGCATCAGGAGCTTGATCGAGAAGGGGTGTATTTTCCTCCCCCCAGGGGTGTATTTTCCTGCTCCAGGAGGTATTTTTCTCTTTTGCTCAGGAGCTCGCTTCCATCTGCTGGTGTCTCCCTGATTTTGGGGTGCCCAGAGTGGCCATTAACCCACTAATTAGCTGACTAATTTGCTCTTGATTCTTGGGAAGAGCTGCATCAGGAGCTTGATCGAGAAGGGGTGTATTTTCCTCCCCCCAGGGCATATTTCCTGCCCCAGGGGGTATTTTTCTCCCCCAAGGGACGTATTTTCCTGCCCCAGGGGGTATTTTTCTCCTCCAAGGATTGTATTTTCCTCCCCCCAGGGCATATTTCCTGCCCCAGGGGGTATTTTTCTCCCCCAAGGGATGTATTTTCCTCCCCCGGGAGCTTCATCAAGAAGGGGTCTATTTTCCTGCCCCAGGGGGTATTTTTCTCCTCCAAGGATTGTATTTTCCTCCCCCCAGGGCATATTTCCTGCCCCAGGGGTCGGAGGAATCGCAGGATCTCGGGCTGGTTGGGGTTGGGAGAGACCTTCTGAGATCATAGGGATGTATTTTCCTGCCCCAGGAGGTATTTTTCTCTTTTGCTCAGGAGCTCGCTTCCATCTGCTGGCGTCTCCCTGATTTTGGGGTGCCCAGAGTGGACATTAACCCACTAATTAGCTCACTAATTTGCTCTTGTTTCTTGGGAAGGGCTGCATCAGGAGCTTCATCGAGAAGGGGCATATTTTCCTCCCCCAAGGGGTGTATTTTCCTGCCCCAGGGGGTATTTTTCTCCCCCAAGGGATATTTTCCTGCCCCAGGGGGTATTTTTCTCCCCCAAGGGACGTATTTTCCTGCCCCAGGGGGTATTTTCCTGCCCCAGGGGGTATTTTTCTCTTTTGCTCAGGAGCTCGGTTCCATCTGCCGGCATTTCCCTGATTTTGGGGTGCCCAGAGTGGACATTAACCCACTAATTAGCTCACTAATTTGCTCTTGTTTCTTGGGAAGAGCTGCATCAGGAGCTTCATCAAGAAGGGGTGTATTTTCCTGCCCCAGGGGGTGTATTTTCCTGCCCCAGGGATATTTTCCTCCCCCCAGGGGCGTATTTCTTGCCCCAGGGGGTATTTTCCTTCCCCAAGGGGTGTATTTTTCTCCCCCAAGGGGCGTATTTTCCTGCCCCGGGGGTATTTTTCTCCCCCAAGGGGCGTATTTTCCTGCCCCAGGAGGTATTTTCCTCCCCAAAGAGGCATATTTTCCTGCCCCAGGGGATATTTTCCTCCCCCAAGGGGTGTATTTTCCTGCCCCAGGAGGTATTTTTCTCTTTTGCTCTCTTAATACTCTGCCTAATGCCACACTTTCTGCCTCAGGGTGGCTCTGTCAGTGGCTGCTGGTTTTAATTGCCCCCCCACTTCTCTAATGAACCCCATTTTGATGGTTGGTGTTAGATCTGGTGGGTTATTTTTCCAAATCCTCTCCTTGGAATCCTTCTGGATTAATTTGTGACACGATTAAAGGGAGAGGCAACTCCACGTGGGTTTTTTGGGAAGGATTTTTACCGGGTCCGGGTCAATCCGACCGCACTGATGTTATCTAGATGGGTGTGAATGAAATATTTGAAAGGTTCTTCAGGTCCTTCTGCAGTTTTGGGGCACAATAAGAGGTTATTCCTGGCGGGGGGTGGTGGTTGTTTGCAAAAGTGACTCGTTTTGTCTTGCAGCGATATCCGAAGTGAACGGGATGTTGGGGAAAAACATGGCAAAATTCTGCTCCGGCGACTACAACCCGGGGCTGGTTCCTGGAGAGACCAAACACCTTGATCCTCTCCTGAGCGACGCCTCGAAATCTCCCCCGGCTCAGATTCCCCTCAAAGGCTTAGATGGTAATTTTTATCCCCTGGGTTTGGTTTCTTGGTGCTGAGAGCTGGAGGAAGCGAAGTAGGATGGATTAAATCAACCCAATTTGGGCTCATAAATAGAAGAAAGGAGCTGAAAAAAAAAATAGGGGGGAAAAAAAATGAATATGGGTTAAGTTTCTCACTGTTTGAGACTTCCAAGCTTTGTGTGTCTAATGTATTGAGTACCTGGAGGAGGAGATTGGTCTGACCCATTTGTCTCTGGCCTTTAACAGCTCATTTTACCTTCCCCCACAGCCCTCTCATGTGTAATTAAAGTCTTTCCCTGCGATATGGCTGGGGGGGGAGATGGTTTTTGGCAGGTTTGGGACTCAGGAGAGGGAAAGGAAGACACTGTTTGGGTTCCAGTCTGTATTTTGTACTTTAGGACCATGAAGAGCATCTGAGATCCCTGAGACTCCATTTTGGTACTTTGTTTAATGCTGCTGCTTGAAGCTTTTCCTTTAAATGATTAAAAAATAAATAAATAAATCATAAATAATACCTAATATTAGATACCTGCCCCACCATCAGACACAGGTTGAGACCTTCCCAATCCCTAGATTGATTGGAATTAATTCCTGACATTCCCACCATAATTCTTGGTGACACGTCCCCATCCCTACCCTTGGGGACAACACGGGGATCCCCCCTCAGGTTGGCCTTCTCAGCTCGCTGTCCCCTGTTCCATCACCATTTCGGAGCCATTTTAGGCCAAAAAAGCCTAAAATACAAACCAAACCCTGCGGGGTTTTGGTTTTTTTTTCAAGCAGAGAACGTTCTGACCCCCCTTTTTATTCTTTTAGATCGACTCTTCTACATCTACACGTCTGGCACCACGGGGATGCCCAAGGCTGCCATCGTGGTGCACAGCAGGTGAGGACCTGAGGGGGTTCTTCCCTCTTGAGGTGTGTTTCTTATCACAAAACCCCCCCGTTTCACCCTCCTGGCTCTCTCATAGAATCATAGAATTGCCCAGGCTGGAAGGGACCTCCAAAGGTCATCTAGTCCGACCCCCCCGCAGTCAGCAGGGACACCCCCAACTAGACCAGGTTGCCCCATCGAGCCTCTCCTTGAATATCTCCAGGGATGGGGCCTCAACCACCTCCCTGGGCAACCTCCAACTCATTTTTTGGAGCTCTCCCCTTCCCCTTCCCCCCCTTCTGCCAGGCTCTGCTGAGCCTCCTGCTCTCCACATTCTAATCGAGAGACTTGTTGGGGGGGGGGTTATTTATTTAATTTATTTATTTATTTTTAAAGCGCTAATATTAAATGACCTTTCGAGTTTCTGGGGCTTCTTCCAAACCCGTCGTTGCGCAACGATTTCCCATTTTTAATGGTGGAAAATTACCTCCTACCTCGGGGAAGGAAACAGGATCCCCAGCCCCACCGTCCTGCTTTTTGGTGGCGGCGTTAATGGTTGTGTGCTCTTAATAAATTTATTTTTATATCCAGAGTTATTCCCGACGTGCCCCTAAAGATAGTTTCCCTCCAGGCCAACAGGAGACACTTCAAAATTCAGACAACAGCTTCTCCCTGCCGTCCAGCTTGAACCCGTGTCGAGGATTCACGTGCAAGCTGCTGCCTTGGAGACTTAAAATAATTATGTAAATTACGGAAGAGAAAGAAAAGGAAAAAAAAAAAAAGACCCATTAGAACAATCTGGTTTGTTCTTTTATTCAGCGGTTGCTCTTTGGGGTATTAGATATCCCCGGAGAGGCAGCAATTCTTTCCTTGGGGAAGGCTTTAAAGGAGCCTGCCAGCCAAGAAGTGGTGTTATTTATTAATTAGTGTTAAAATTTATGATTTCTGCCTGGTGGTATTTCGATAGCTTCACTTCCTATGGTCCCAGGGCAGGGACTGACTCACAGGAAAACACGCGCCGTCCGTTCTCTCCTCTCCCGGGTGAAAGGGGAAGCCTCCGGCTTTGTTTTCTAGGAGCTTGAGGTTGTCCTTATCCAAGGGGCTGGTCTTCTTGGTCCTCCCCCTCTGATCTACCCTGGGGAGGCCCCATCTGGAGCACTGGGACCAGTTGTGGGCTCCCCAGTTCCAGAAGGACAGGGAACTGGTGGAGAAGGTCCAGCAAAGGGCTATGAAGATGATGAGGGGAGGAGAACATCTCTCTGCTGAGGGACTTGGGGCTTTTGAGTCTGGAGAAGGGGGGATCTCCTGGCTGGTGGGTGTCAGGAGGATGTGGCCGGGCTTTTTCCAGTGGTGCCCAGTGACAGGACAAGAGGGAACGGGCACAAACTGGGAACAGAGGAAGTTCCATTTCAACACGAGGAGGAACTTCTCCATTTTGAGGGTGGCAGAGCCCTGGGAGAGGCTGCCCAGAGATGTGGGGGGGTCTCCATCTCTGGAGACATCCAACCCCTCCTGGATGGGACCTTGTGGGACCTGCTTTGGCTGGGGGGTGGAGGAGATGATCTCCAGAAGGTCCCTTCCAACCCTGTAGCATTCTCTTTCAATGGAATTGTAAGAAATTGCCCCAAGATGCTGCGAAACATCCTGGGTGAGGAAGACCCTTCCCACCTGGAGCTTCCCTTTGGAGCTCAAAGCGATGGTTGCCGAGTCCTTTTTCATTTTACAAGTGGCACAAAACATGATTAAAAGGTGGAATTCACCCTCTCGTTTGAATCCCTGTCGATGTGAGGATGGATTCCCTGTGATTTTTAAGCATAAAAAGGAGTGGAATGGTACCCTTGTGTTAAAAAATCTGTCTCTTGCTGCGGGGCAGCAGCGATTCCAAATTTTAGGGTGACACTTCAACCCTCCAAGGGCTGAGGGGGGGACACACGGGGACGTGTGGAGCCACCTCCCTCCTAATTCAGAAATAGTGCTGAAAATGAGGTTTTTATGCTCTTTTTTCTTTTTTTCCCTTTACCACAGTGGCCTCTCGGTGCTGCTCCGAGTCAAGTACAAGTTGCGGCGGCATCAAAAAGCCAAGAGCACCGTCCCCAAGATGTTCCAGGAGGTGGTCCTCAGGCACCCCGACAAGGTGGCCCTCGTTTACGAGGCCAACGGGGAGCAGTGGACCTTCAGGAGGCTTGATGAGTATTCCAACGCCGTGGCTAATTACTTCCACCACCAAGGCTTCCGCCCGGGGGACGTCATCGCCATCTTCATGGAGAGCCGCCCCGAATTTGTGGGCCTCTGGCTGGGGATGGCCAAAATCGGCCTGGAGGCCGCTCTCATCAACTTCAATTTGCGGTTGGATTCGTTGGTTTATTGCGTCACCACCTCGGGGGCCAAAGCTGTGATTTTTGGAGGGGAGCTCTCGTCGGGTGAGTCCCTCAGGGGGGGTTTGGGCACCTCTCTAGGGCGTTTTCTTGGTCCTCAACGAGGCAGAGATTGAATGAACTTGAAAACAAAAAGGGCAGCTGGTTTGAAAGGGAGGAAAAATGGTAAATCCCCTGATTACAAAAGGGAGAAGACCTGGGGCTAAAAGGGTGTTTGGAGTAGAGTGGTCAGGAACTCGCTTCCATCTGCTGGTGTCTCCCTGATTTTGGGGTGCCCAGAGTGGAGATCAGCTCCACTAATTAGCTCACTAATTTGCTCTTGTTTCTTGGGAAGAGCTGCATCAGGAGCTTCATCGAGAAGGGGCATTTTCCTCGCCCCAGGGTGTATTTTCCTGCCCCAGGGGGTATTTTTCTCCTCCAAGGATTGTATTTTCCTCCCCCCAGGGCATATTTCCTGCCCCAGGGGGTATTTTTCTCCCCCAAGGGATGTATTTTCCTCCCCCCAGGGCATATTTCCTGCCCCAGGGGATATTTTCCTCCCCCAAGGGGTGTATTTTCCTGCCCCAGGAGGTATTTTTCTCTTTTGCTCAGGAGCTCGCTTCCATCTGCTGGCGTCTCCCTGATTTTGGGGTGCCCAGAGTGGACATTAACCCACTAATTAGCTCACTAATTTGCTCTTGTTTCTTGGGAAGGGCTGCATCAGGAGCTTCATCGAGAAGGGGCATATTTTCCTCCCCCAAGGGGTGTATTTTCCTGCCCCAGGGGGTATTTTTCTCCCCCAAGGGATATTTTCCTGCCCCAGGGGGTATTTTTCTCCCCCAAGGGACGTATTTTCCTGCCCCAGGGGGTATTTTCCTGCCCCAGGGGGTATTTTTCTCTTTTGCTCAGGAGCTCGGTTCCATCTGCCGGCATTTCCCTGATTTTGGGGTGCCCAGAGTGGACATTAACCCACTAATTAGCTCACTAATTTGCTCTTGTTTCTTGGGAAGAGCTGCATCAGGAGCTTCATCAAGAAGGGGTGTATTTTCCTGCCCCAGGGGGTGTATTTTCCTGCCCCAGGGATATTTTCCTCCCCCCAGGGGCGTATTTCTTGCCCCAGGGGGTATTTTCCTTCCCCAAGGGGTGTATTTTTCTCCCCCAAGGGGCGTATTTTCCTGCCCCGGGGGTATTTTTCTCCCCCAAGGGGCGTATTTTCCTGCCCCAGGAGGTATTTTCCTCCCCAAAGAGGCATATTTTCCTGCCCCAGGGGATATTTTCCTCCCCCAAGGGGTGTATTTTCCTGCCCCAGGAGGTATTTTTCTCTTTTGCTCTCTTAATACTCTGCCTAATGCCACACTTTCTGCCTCAGGGTGGCTCTGTCAGTGGCTGCTGGTTTTAATTGCCCCCCCACTTCTCTAACGAACCCCATTTTGATAGTTGGTGTTAGATCTGGTGGGTTATTTTTCCAAATCCTCTCCTTGGAATCCTTCTGGATTAATTTGTGACACGATTAAAGGGAGAGGCAACTCCACGTGGGTTTTTTGGGAAGGATTTTTACCAGGTCCGGGTCAATCCGACCGCGCTGATGTTATCTGGATGGGTGTGAACGAAATATTTGACAGGTTCTTCAGGTCCTTCTGCAGTTTTGGGGCACAATAAGAGGTTATTCCTGGCGGGGGGTGGTGGTTGTTTGCAAAAGTGACTCGTTTTGTCTTGCAGCGATATCCGAAGTGAACGGGATGTTGGGGAAAAACATGGCAAAATTCTGCTCCGGCGACTACAACCCGGGGCTGGTTCCTGGAGAGACCAAACACCTTGATCCTCTCCTGAGCGACGCCTCGAAATCTCCCCCGGCTCAGATTCCCCTCAAAGGCTTAGATGGTAATTTTTATCCCCTGGGTTTGGTTTCTTGGTGCTGAGAGCTGGAGGAAGCGAAGTAGGATGGATTAAATCAACCCAATTTGGGCTCATAAATAGAAGAAAGGAGCTGAAAAAAAAAATAGGGGGGAAAAAAAATGAATATGGGTTAAGTTTCTCACTGTTTGAGACTTCCAAGCTTTGTGTGTCTAATGTATTGAGTACCTGGAGGAGGAGATTGGTCTGACCCATTTGTCTCTGGCCTTTAACAGCTCATTTTACCTTCCCCCACAGCCCTCTCATGTGTAATTAAAGTCTTTCCCTGTGATATGGCTGGGGGGGGAGATGGTTTTTAGCAGGTTTTGGGACTCAGGAGAGGGAAAGGAAGACACTGTTTGGGTTCCAGTCTGTATTTTGTACTTTAGGACCATGAAGAGCATCTGAGATCCCTGAGACTCCATTTTGGTACTTTGTTTAATGCTGCTGCTTGAAGCTTTTCCTTTAAATGATTAAAAAATAAATAAATAAATCATAAATAATACCTAATATTAGATACCTGCCCCACCATCAGACGCAGGTGGAGACCTTCCCAATCCCTAGATTGATTGGAATTAATTCCTGACATTCCCACCATAATTCTTGGTGACACGTCCCCATCCCTACCCTTGGGGACAACACGGGGATCCCCCCTCAGGTTGGCCTTCTCAGCTCGCTGTCCCCTGTTCCATCACCATTTCGGAGCCATTTTAGGCCAAAAAAGCCTAAAATACAAACCAAACCCTGCGGGGTTTTGGGTTTTTTTTCAAGCAGAGAACGTTCTGACCCCCCTTTTTATTCTTTTAGATCGACTCTTCTACATCTACACGTCTGGCACCACGGGGATGCCCAAGGCTGCCATCGTGGTGCACAGCAGGTGAGGACCTGAGGGGGTTCTTCCCTCTTGAGGTGTGTTTCTTATCACAAAACCCCCCCGTTTCACCCTCCTGGCTCTCTCATAGAATCATAGAATTGCCCAGGCTGGAAGGGACCTCCAAAGGTCATCTAGTCCGACCCCCCCGCAGTCAGCAGGGACACCCCCAACTAGACCAGGTTGCCCCATCGAGCCTCTCCTTGAATATCTCCAGGGATGGGGCCTCAACCACCTCCCTGGGCAACCTCTTCCAGTGCTTCACCACCCTCACAGTAAAGAACTTTCTCCTCATCTCCAGTCTAAATCTGCTTTTCTCCAGTTTAAAGCCATTTCCCCTTGTCCTGTCACTACAGACCTTTGGAAACAGGTTCTCCCCAACCTTCCTGTAGCTCCCTTCACATCCTGGAAGCTGCTCTAAGGTCTCCCCGGAGCCTCCTCTTCTCCAGGCTGAACAACCCCAGCTCCCTCAGCCTGTCCTCGGAGCAGAGGATGCTCCAACCCCCCCATCATCCTCATGGTCCTCCTCTGGACCCCCAACATCAGGTCCATGTCCTTCTTATATTGAGGGCTCCAGACCTGCACACAACACTCCAGGTGAGGTCTCACCAGAGCAAAGTGGCAGAATCCCCTCTCTGGACCTTCTGGCAACGCTTCTTTTGATGCAGCCCAGGATGGGATTGACCTTCTGGGCTGCAAGTGTCCCCTGCCTGCTCCTGTCCAGCTTCTCCTCCACCAGCACCCCCAAATCCCTTTCCTCAGGGCTGCTTTCCAATCCCTCACCCCCTAGTTTGTATTGATGGCCAGGATTGTTCCAGCCCAGGTGCAGAACCTTGCATTTGCTCTTGTTGAACCTCATGAGGTTCACCTGGGCCCACCTCTCCAGCCTCTCCAGGTCCTTTTGGATGACCTCCCATCCCTCTGGTGTATGGACACCACCACACAGCTTGGTGTCGTCCCCAAACTTGCTGATGGTGCCTTTAATCCCCCTGTCTAGATCATTGATCAAAATGTTAAACAGTATTGGCCCCAGCACGGCCCCTTGAGGAACACCACTTGTGACTGGTTTCCATCTGGACTTTGAGCCATTGAGTACCAATGGCCCCCTCTAGAATCATAGAATCATTGAGGTTGGAAGAGACCCTTGGGATCATCGAGTCCAACCATCTCCCCTACTCTACAAAGTCCTCCCCTACACCATGTCCCTCAGCACTGCATCTAAATGGCCCTTAAACACCTCCAAGGATGG
>NW_015090826.1:419265-420759 GCF_001431845.1 Calidris pugnax
CACTGAGGGATCCTTCCTGTGCTCATTTTTGGTGGGTTCCAGGGGGGGCTGATTTACCTTTTGCCTATTTTTTCTGCTCTGATGGTGTTTTGCTCGGTCAAGCTGGTAGTTTGATTCACCCCAAATCTTTCCCGAGCTCTTTTAAAGCACGAGGGTTTGTTCTTTATACAAATTATCTTCATTTCCACTGAGGGATCCCTCCTGTGCTCATTTTTGGTGGGTTCCAGGGGGGGGCTGATTTACCTTTTGCCTATTTTTTTCTGCTCTGATGGTGTTTTGCTCGGTCAAGCTGGTAGTTTATGATTCACCCCAAATCTTCCCCGAGCTCTTTTAAAGCAAGAGGGTTTGTTCTTTATCCAAATTATCTTCATTTCCACTGAGGGATCCCTCCTGTGCTCATTTTTGGTGGGTTCCAGGGGGGGCTGATTTACCTTTTGCCTATTTTTTCTGCTCTGATGGTGTTTTGCTCGGTCAAGCTGGTAGTTTGATTCACCCCAAATCTTTCCCGAGCTCTTTTAAAGCACAAGGGTTTGTTCTTTGTCCAAATATCTTCATTTCCACTGAGGGATCCTTCCTGTGCTCATTTTTGGTGGGTTCCAGGGGGCCTTGATTTACAATTTGCCTATTTTTTCTGCTCTGATGGTGTTTTGCTCGGTCAAGCTGGTAGTTTGATTCACCCCAAATCTTTCCCGAGCTCTTTTAAAGCACGAGGGTTTGTTCTTTATACAAATTATCTTCATTCCCACTGAGGGATCCCTCCTGTGCTCATTTTTGGTGGGTTCCAGGGGGGGCTGATTTACCTTTTGCCTATTTTTTCTGCTCTGATGGTGTTTTGCTCAGTCAAGCTGGTAGTTTGATTCACCCTAAATCTTTCCTGAGCTCTTTTAAAGCACGAGGGTTTGTTCTTTATCCAAATTATCTTCATTTCCACTGAGGGATCCCTCCTGTGCTCATTTTTGGTGGGTTCCAGGGGGCCCTGATTTACCTTTGCCTATTTTTTTTTGTCTTGGGGGGAGAAAACCCAACTTAAACTTGCCCAAACCTCTGGGTTTATTAAAATGCCTGATGTTTAGTGCCACGAGGTACGCGATGACGTCGGGGGCCTCGTGGTCGGTTTTTTTCCGGGGTGTCGGAAGCGTCGCCTGAAGCTCTGAGCTGTGTTTTTGTGTTTACTGCTTCAGATTATTCAGTATATCGGGGAAATCTGCAGGTACCTTCTGAACCAGCCGGTGCGAGAGGCGGAGACCCAGCACCGCGTGCGGCTGGCGGTGGGCAACGGGCTGAGACCCACCATCTGGGAGGAGTTCACCAAGCGCTTCCGAATTAAGCAGATCGGGGAGTTCTACGGGGCCACGGAGTGCAACTGCAGCATCGCCAACCTGGATGGCAAGGTGAGGAGGAGGAGGAAGAGGAAAAAGGGAAAGAGGAGGGAGGAGGAGGAAAAGGGAAAGAGGGGAGGAGGAGGAGGAGGAAAAGGGAAAGAGGGGAGGAGGA
>NW_015090826.1:421605-432207 GCF_001431845.1 Calidris pugnax
AAACCTAATGCTTGAGCCTGGAGAAAGGATGGAGATAAAATTGGAAAATTCAAGCTGGATGATTGTCTAGACTCAGCTACTCTGAACATTGCAGACAATCAGGACTTTAGAAAAAAAAGACCAGTTTCACAAGTGAAAAGGAAGCAAAGAGCAAATTTAACATATCAGACGAGGAGTGCCTGGTTGCTAGATGCAGTGCTAAATCAATAGGCCTCCAAGAACAAATTATCTGCAACACAGAAACAAGGGTTAGTGTGGCTCTAGTTAATACTGAGAATACCCCAGGGAACAGCGTGAATTTTAGATGGAGGCAGAATATCATAAATGTGAGGGTATTTCTCATGATGGTGGTGAATGGTCACTGTGAGCCCCCTGGGGACCCCTGGAGCATGGAAATGGGGGAAGGGCAAAGAGGAGGGGGAGGAGGAAGAGGAGGGTACCACAAGGCCTGGGAGCAGACACAGAAGGGAGGAAAAAAACCTCTTCTGGCTTCCCTGACGCTTCCTCGTCCTCTCGTAGGGAGCTAAATTGGTAATTAGGGGTGTCACGCACAAAAACCTGGGGAAAATCTTGACATTTGTGTTTTTTTTTTTTTTCAAAGAGGAAACGGGAGGAAGGGGAAAAAGGAGGAGGAGGAGGGAGAGGAAAAGGGAGGAGGAGGAAAGAGGAGGGAGAGGAAAAGGAAAGAGAAGGGAGAGGAAAAGGGAGGAGGGAGAGCAAAGAGGAGGGGGAGGAGGAGGAGGAGGAAAAGCAAAGAGGAGGGGGAGGAGGAGGAGGAGGAAAAGCAAAGAGGAGGGGGAGGAGGAGGAGGAGGGTACCACAAGGCCTGGGAGCAGACACAGAAGGGAGGAAAAAAACCTCTTCTGGCTTCCCTGACGCTTCCTCGTCCTCTCGTAGGGAGCTAAATTGGTAATTAGGGGTGTCACGCACAAAAACCTGGGGAAAATCTTGACATTTGTGTTTTTTTTTTTTTTCCCCCCCCCCCTCTGTTTTTTGGAAGGTGGGCGCCTGCGGTTTCAACAGCCGGATTTTGCCCAACGTTTATCCCATTCGTTTGGTGAAGGTGAACGAGGACACGATGGAGCTGATCCGGGATTCCAGGGGGCTGTGCATCCCCTGTCGCCCAGGTGAGCTTAACCCCAAACCCATCAATTCAGCTTTTTCTCCTAAAAAATATATATCTCCTAAATTTCGACTGGTTTAAGGCATTTCTAGTGTCCGGGTTTCCACTTTGGTTCTTTCCTCCAGGAAAAAAAAGGGATGAGTTCACCAAGTGAAGGTCTTTTGGGTGGGTGCAGGGTGTAATTTTGGGGTGTCACCTCCGTTCCCCGCAGGAGAGCCGGGGCTGCTCGTGGGGCAGATAAACCAGGTGAGCTTAACCCCAAACCCATCAATTCAGCTTTTTGTTCTAAAAAATAATATATCTCCAAAGTTTCGACTGGTTTAAGGCATTTCTAGAGTCCAGGTTTCCACTTTGGTTCTTCCTCCAGGATGGTTTAAGGCGTTTCTAGCGTCCAGGTTTCCACTTTAGTTCTTTCCTCCAGAAAAAAAAAAGGGATGAGTTCACCAAGTGAAGGTCTTTTGGGTGGGTGCAGGGTGTAATTTTTGGGTGTCACCTCCCGTTCCCCACAGGAGAGCCGGGGCTGCTCGTGGGGCAGATAAACCAGGTGAGCTTAACCCCAAACCCATCAATTCAGCTTTTTGTCCTAAAAAATATATATCTCCTAAATTTCGACTGGTTTAAGGCATTTCTAGCATCCAGGTTTCCACTTTGGTTCTTCCTCCAGAAAAAAAAAAGGATGAATTCACCAAGTGAAGGTCTTTTGGGTGGGTGCAGGGTGTAATTTTGGGGTGTCACCTCCGTTCCCCGCAGGAGAGCCAGGGCTGCTCGTGGGGCAGATAAACCAGCAGGATCCCCTGCGGCGCTTCGACGGCTACGTCAGCCAGAGTGCCACCAACAAGAAGATTGCCTACGACGTGCTGCGCAAAGGGGACCAGGCCTACCTTTCAGGTAGGGATGATTGAAGACCTTCCTGGTCCAGAGGGAGGTCTCCAGAGACCTAAATCTGGGATTTTTCGGAGGAATCGCAGGATCTCGGGCTGGTTGGGGTTGGGAGAGACCTTCTGAGATCATCTCCAACCCCCTGCCCTCCTTCAAGGAACCTTCTGAGACCATCTCCCAACCCCTGATCCCCAGCAGGGCTTTCCCACACGTGGAGATGGTCTCCAGAGACCTAAATCTGGGGTTTTTCAGAGGAATCGCAGGATCTCAGGCTGGTTGGGGTTGGGAGAGACCTTCTGAGACCATCTCCAACCCCCTGCCCTCCTTCAAGGAACCTTCTGAGACCATCTCCAACCCCCTGTCCCCCTTCAAGGGACCTTCTGAGACCATCTCCAACCCCTTGTCCCCCTTCAAGGGACCTTCTGAGACCATCTCCAACCCCTTTGACCCCCTGGAAGGGACCTTCTGAGACCATCTCCAGTCTCTGCCCCTTGGGAGGGACCTTCTGAGACCATCTCCAACCCCTGTTCCCCTGGAAGGGACCTTCTGAGATCATCTCCAACCCCTGATCCCCAGCAGGGCCTTCTCACACGCAGATAGGGTCTTGAGAGACCTAAATCTGGGATTTTTCAGAGGAATCATGGAATCTCAGGCTGGTTGGGGTTGGGAGAGACCTTCTGAGACCATCTCCAACCCCCTGCCCTCCTTCAAGGGACCTTCTGAGACCATCTCCAACCCCCTGCCCCCCTGGAAGGCACCTTCTGAGACCATCTCCAAACCCCTGTCCCCCTTCAAGGGACCTTCTGAGACCATCTCCAACCCTTGATCCCCAGCAGGGCCTTCCCACACGTGGAGATGGTCTCCAGAGACCTAAATCTGGGATTTTTCAGAGGAATCATGGAATCTCAGACTGGTTGGGGTTGGGAGGGACCTTCTGAGACCATCTCCAACCCCCTGCCCCCCAGCAGGGGCACCCAGAGCAGGTTGGACAGGATCACCTCCATGGATATTTGGAATATCACCGGAGAAGGAGACCCCCCCACCCCCTCTGGGCAGCCTCTTCAGGGGCTTCAGCACCCTCAAAGGGACATCCTCCTTATTTCCCGGGTCCCAGTTTGTCCCTGTTGCCCCTTGTCCCATCACCGGGCACCACTGGGAAGAGTCTGGCCTTGTCCTCTTGCCCCCACCCTTTAGATGAGATGATCTCCAAGGTCTTTCCCAACCTAAACGATCCTCTAATTAACAGATGCGTTAACATTTTGAAGCTGCCAGCTGTTGAGTTGCTCTGGATTTAATAAAAAATGAACGTTTTTGAAGAGGGAAGGGATTTTTTTTCCCTTCTCCTTTTCCTACCGCTGCCCCTCTCTGCTCACGAGGAGACGCGGTGGTGGGACCTCAACGAGGTGTTTCTGCCAACTCCAAGTGGAGGGTGACGAGGTAGCCCCCACCCTAACAAAGGGGGTTTTTTAAATATTTTTGGGTTTCCTCCCCTTCTCTCAGGAGACGTGTTGGTGATGGATGAGCTGGGCTACATGTACTTCAGAGACCGGAGTGGGGACACCTTCCGCTGGCGAGGGGAGAACGTCTCCACCACCGAGGTGGAAGGAGCCCTGAGTCACATCCTCAACCAGACGGACGTCGCCGTGTACGGAGTGGAGGTCCCAGGTAAAACATGGACTCGGAGCCCTCAGGACCCGAAAAAATACTACACAAAACCCACCAGATTCATGTCAGAACGGGTGGAAATCGGTCGCTTTTATTGTACCCCAAAATGTAAAGGTAAAACGGGGTCAAACAGGGAATTTGACACGTTTATTCTGAGCAGGAGAAATAACCGATCCAGAGGCAGGATCTTTATTTCAGCCTTAAAAAAGGAAGGTTTTTTACAATGTTGTCACCAAAGGAGGTGGTCAGTGGAAAGTCAGTGACCTTCCAACCATAGTTAAAACTCTTTATTTAAAAAGGAAAGCGTATTGTCAGAGGATTGAAAAGCAGAAAAGAAGATAAAAGGGAAAAGAAAAATGGCAGCAGGAGCTGATTTTCAAGCTTATTTGTGTTGGTCACGAAAGAAAATGTGCTAATTTGATTGTTTGTCTTCACTAAATTCTTAAACACGGTAGGTGCAAAGTGAGGATCTTCCTCAGATTGTTTTTCTTCAGATCTTTACCTGATGGTTCCACAGGTCAATGGTTTTTTTTACTGGAGCTTTGCAGAAGCTCTTGGTGTGAAAAGACCATTCTGTGGGTGTGTGAGGACCCGTAAATAGAATCATAGGAAGGTTTTGGTGGGAAGGGACCTTAAAAAACATGGAGTTCCACCCCTGGACACCTCCAACCAGACCAGGTTGCTCCAAGCCCACTCCAACCTTGGCCTTGAACCCCTCCAGGGATGGGGCAGCCACAGCTTCTCTGGGCAACCTGAGCCAGGCTCTCCCCACCCTCAGAGTCAACAGTTTCTCCCTCAATCTTCCTTCTTTTACCTCAAAACCGTTCCTCCTCATCCCATGGCTCCCCTCCCTGGTCCCTGCTCCCTCCCCAGCTTTTCTGGAGCCCCTTGAGGGACTGGAAGGGGCAAAATTCCCCCCCTTCTCTCCCTTCTGGGGACCCAGCCCAGGATGGTGAATCTTGGAGTCGTGCAGGAACAGGGGGGTTGAGGAGGTGACGAGGAAGAGGAGAAGAAGAGGTGACAGGGTGAGGAAGACACGGGGATGGAACTGAGCGTGTGTGAGGGACGTGTTGCCCAGGAAGGTGCCCATCCTGGCACTTTTTGAGTTTTTTATCAGGCCAAATGCGAGAAAAACCCAAAGAAATCAAGAATTGGGTTAACTTTGAGGGGTGGCCTCAACTGAGGGGTGAGGAGACACGCTGGCGACAAACCTCTGGCCTGAAATTTGCTTCTCCTCTCTTCTTGAAGAGACACGAGAGGGGACATGGAGGGAAGGGGGGGAGACACCTTCATCTCTTGAAGGCTCCCCATATTTCCTCGCTCTGCTCTTCTTTTTTGCAGGGGTGGAGGGCAAAGCTGGGATGGCGGCCATCGCTGACCCCATGGCCAAAGTCAACCCCAACCTCCTCTACCAGGAGCTGCAGAAGGTGCTGCCTCCCTACGCCCGGCCCGTCTTCCTCCGCCTCCTCCCTGAGGTGGACACCACAGGTACCCATCCCTCGCAGAACCCCCTTTTTTAGTTAAGTCTTAAACAAGAAATCAGCTCTTTCCACCTCCTTAGAGAAAATATTTCTATTAACTCTCCTGCTTGCCATCCGTTCCCTTTCCTGAGGTTTTTATTCCATATATCGGCCCGGTCAGCCCCTTTTTGGTCACTATGGTTTCAGTTTTCCATTTGCCAGGAATTTTACCAGAAATTATTTTTTTCCCCCCCTCTCTTTGAAGGTACATTTAAGATTCAGAAAACCCAGCCCCGAGCCTAAGAAGAGGTAAAAATTACACAAAACCCAGGCCCATGTCTGAGGAGAAGTAAAAATCACACAAAACCTGCCCCCCTGCCCGAGGAGAGGAAAAAATTTCACTAGCCCCATGCCTGAGAAGTGAAAATTTCACAAAACCCAGCCCCCTGCCCGAGGAGAAGTAAAAATTTCACAAAACCCAGCCCCCTGCCTGAGGAGAGGAAAAAATTACACAAAACCCAGGCCCCTGCCCGAGGAGAGGTAAAAATTACACAAAACCCGGCCCCCTGCCCAAGGAGAAGTAAAAAATTTCACAAAACCCGGCCCTGTGTCTGAGGAGAAGTAAAAATTACACACAGTTGATGTAAAAACTCCGGTAACGTTAACGAGTTGCTAAATTTCTTAGCGAAGCAGAAACAAATCCTTCCTCGTGCCACTTCCTCCTCGTTCTACACAGGCTTTTTGAGGCCAAATATCTTTAATTTTTTTTAATTTTTCTTTTTTTTCCTCGCTTTGAAGGTACATTTAAGATTCAGAAAACCCGCTTGCAGAGGGAAGGCTACAGCACCATCTCGGACCCCTTGTATTTTCTGGATCTAAAGTTGGGAAAATACGTTCCACTGGACGAATGCCTTTACGAAAGGATTTGTTCTGGAAAAGCCGCTTTATGATCTGGTCGGATTCAGCCTTTTTTTTCCGAGGGGGGGCAAGAAATGTGCCCCTTTTCCCATCCCCCCGGACTAATGGCGGGGGGCCACGGCGCTGGCGGGAAGCCATGGATTCCTGCGCCCTCCTTCCGTGGGGGTCTTCCTCCCCTCAAGCGCGTTAACCCCCCGCCTGCTGCCGCCTCGTTAACCTGCCCCCCGAGCCCCTAGAGAGTATTTTTGTAACCACTACCCGCCATGGCCATATTTATTTACGGAGATACCTGTGCCCCATGGGGAGAGGGGGGGAGGCTTCTCTCTGCTCCCTCTCCCAACTTAACCGGTTTAGACCGTTTTTAACTGCACTTGGCGCTAGTTTTAACGACCCTTAAGTCTGGGGATGTGAGGATATTAAAAAGAACAAACACAAAACTGAAAAAGCCTTCGATGGGTGCTGTGGGGGAGGGGAGCGCCTGCTGGGGAGGCACCTGGGGAGGTGCTTGAGGCCTTATGGAGCCCGGCCGAGGGGAGGGGGTTATGCTTTGACGGTGGAAAACCGAGTAACGGGGTGAAGCTGCGTGAGTTCAGCCGTTTATATCCCCAATTTTTCCGCCTGTGGGGGCGGGATAGGCCGCAGGCTGCTAGGCCGCGGAGAGGCCTAGGCCGCGGGGTTGCTAGGCAACGGCGCGTCGCGCAGAGCGCGTCACTTCCGGCGCGACGCCGCTCCCGGTAGTGCCGCCGTCGCCATGGCTGCCGCCGCCTGCCGCGTCTCCGTCTTCCCCTCCCCGCAGGAGCTGGGCCCGGCCTTGGCGCAACTGGTGGCCGAGCGGGCGGCGGCGGCAGCGACGGGGGGAGGCGGCGGCCGCTTCTCTCTGGGCCTCTCCGGAGGGAGCCTGGTAGGGATCCTCTCCCGGGACTTGCCCCCCGCCGCCGTAGGCCCCGCCGCCCCGGCCGGTTGGCTGGTGGCTTTCTGCGACGAGAGGCTGGTGCCTCCCGAGCACCCCGAGAGCACCCTCGGGGCCTACAAGGTGAGCGGGGCCGGGGTGGCGGAGCTCTGCCGCCCCGCCGACCGGTCCTGAGCCTTCCCCCTCTCCGCAGGCCCAGCTGCTGCCCCGGTTGCCCGGTCCCGGGCCGCGGGTGCTGGCTCTCACCCCCGGGCTGGCCCCCGCCGCCGCCGCAGAGGATTACGCCGCCCAGCTCCGGCAGGTACCGGCCGCGGAGGGGGGTGGTGGGATGCTGGGGGTCGGCTGGAACCGTTCCTCGCCCTCCTTCCATCTCCCGGTTTCTCCCCACTTCCATCATCTCCCGGTCTCTCCCCGATTCCTCCATCTCCGGGTGTCTCCCACTTCCATCTCAGGGTCTCTCCCCACTTCCTCCATCTCCCGGTCTCTCCCCTTCCAGCTCTGGGTCTCTCCCCGTTTCCATCATCTTGGGGTCTCTCCCCGATTCCATCATCTCCCGGTCTCTCCCCATTTCCATCATCTCTTGGTCTCTTCTCTTCCATCTCCTGGTCTCTCCCCGTTTCATCATCTCCAGGTTTCTCCCCTCTTCCATCATCTCGGGGTCTCTCCTCCTTCCATCTTGGGGTCTCTCTCTCGGGGTCTCTCCCTCTTCCATCTCGGGGTCTCTCCCCACTTCCATCATCTCAGGGTCTCTCCCCTCTTCCATCATCTCCCAGTCTCCCCTCCTTCCATCTTGGGGTCTCTCCCCGTTTCCCTCATCTCTTGGTCTCTCCCCGCTTCCATCATCTCCTGGTCTCTCCCCCTTCCATCATCTCCTGGTCTCTCCCCCTTCCATCATCTCCTGGTCTCTCCTCCTTCCATCTTGGGGTCTCTCCCCCTTCCATCATCTCCTGGTCTCTCCCCCTTCCATCATCTCCCGGTCTCTCTCTTCTTCCATCATCTCCAGGTCTCTCCTCTTCCATCATCTCGGGGTCTCTCCCCCTTCCATCATCTTGGAGTCTCACCCCTCTTCCACCATCTCCAGGTCTCTCCCCGCTTCCATCATCTCTTGGTCTCTCCCCATTTCCATCATCTCCCGGTCTCTCCTCTTCCATCTCCCGGTCTCTCCCAGCTTCCTCCATCTCCCGGTCTCTCCCCTCTTGCGCACCCGCTGCTCACCCTGGTTGTGGTCAGATCCTGGATTGTTCTGCTTTTTTGGGGTATTTTTTCCCTGTTTTCATGGTTTTTGTTGTTTTTTTTTCTCTCCTCTGATAGGAAAAAGAGAAAATCGTTGCTGCTATCACTGACTCCCCGAAACCGCCGCCAGAACGGATCACATTAACCCTCCCCGTGCTCAACGCCGCCCGGATGGTCGTCTTCGTGGCCACGGGGGAAGGCAAAGCTGCTGTTTTAAAGGTTTGGACCCCAATTCTTCATCATCCTCATTAAAATCCGAGGTGTTTTGGGGTGGGTGATGAAAATTGGAGACCTCCTGGTGGATGGTGGTCGCGTTCCGGGGGTGGTTTGCTCTTCCTGTTGGGCTGAGCTGCGCTTCCATCATCTCCCAGTCTCTCCCCACATCTGTCATCTCGGGGTCTCTCCCCTCTTCTGTCATCTCGGGGTCTCTCCTCCTTCCATCTCTGGGTCTCTCCCCTCTTCCACCATCTCCCGGTCTCTCCCCCTTCCATCTCGGGGTCTCTCCCCACTTCCATCATCTCAGGGTCTCTCCCCTCTTCCATCATCTCCCAGTCTCCCCTCCTTCCATCTTGGGGTCTCTCCCCGTTTCCCTCATCTCTTGGTCTCTCCCCGCTTCCATCATCTCCTGGTCTCTCCTCCTTCCATCTTGGGGTCTCTCCCCCTTCCATCATCTCCTGGTCTCTCCCCACTTCCATCATCTTGGGGTCTCTCCTCCTTCCATCTTGGGGTTTCTCCCCTCTTCCTCCATCTCCAGGTCTCTCTCCCCATTTCCATCCTCTCCCGCTCTCTCCCCTCAGGCTTTCCCAGATGAGGATATTCCCGTTTTCGATTTGCTGGTGCTGGGGATCGGGCCGGACGGACACACCTGCTCCCTCTTCCCGGGACACCCCCTGCTCCAGGTCAGCTCCTCCCTCCCGTGTCCCCCCCGGGGGACCCCCAAATTCTCCTCAGTGACTCCCCAACAACCTCCCTGCGACAGTTCCCGCTCTGGGGGCAGCTCAGTTCCAAAAAGAATTAAGAGCAGGGAAAAGAAGCTGTTGATTTGGCTGATCCCCCTGCTCCATTCCTATAATTTTCTCCTAATTTGAGGAATTTCGTGGGGGAAATAAAAAAGATTTTGAGTTTGGTGGGGGTTTGGAGGCGCTGAGGATCCTCGGTCGCCCTCAGCACCCGCTGCTCACCCTGGTTGTGGTCAGATCCTGGATTGTTCTGCTTTTTTGGGGTATTTTTTCCCTGTTTTCATGGTTTTTGTTGTTTTTTTTTCTCTCCTCTGATAGGAAAAAGAGAAAATCGTTGCTGCTATCACTGACTCCCCGAAACCGCCGCCAGAACGGATCACATTAACCCTCCCCGTGCTCAACGCCGCCCGGATGGTCGTCTTCGTGGCCACGGGGGAAGGCAAAGCTGCTGTTTTAAAGGTTTGGACCCCAATTCTTCATCATCCTCATTAAAATCCGAGGTGTTTTGGGGTGGGTGATGAAAATTGGAGACCTCCTGGTGGATGGTGGTCGCGTTCCGGGGGTGGTTTGCTCTTCCTGTTGGGCTGAGCTGCCCTTTTCCTCTCTCCCCACAGCGCATTTTGGAAGGGGAGGAGGAAAACCCCCTTCCTGCTGCTCGTGTGAGGCCTCACTCCGGGCAACTCCGCTGGTTCCTGGACGAGGCAGCGGCCAAAGAGCTGACAATTCCCCTGGAGAAACATTCCATCTTGTAGGAGCCTCTGGTGACATCAAAATTCCCTCTTTCGGGACATTCCAGGTGACAAACGCCACGTTTGTTCATTAGCCCTCGGTGGTGGTGGCCCAGAAAACACACCTTTTGATTATTTTTTATTTTTTTTCTCCTTTTCCCCCCATTTTTCTTTTGAATTCTGGAAAAAAGGGTGTTTTTCCCCAGCAGGAATTCCCCCAGGGAAGAATTCCTTCGCTTTGGGTCGGAACGGGTCGGGGTGAGGGCGCCGGGTGCTTCCCTTCGCTCCCGGTTACGCCGAATTAAAACTGGATGGATTTGGGGTTTTCTGGTTCTTTTTGCCACGCTCTTCCCTGAGCGAGGGATGGGAGGAGCCTGGAGGGGGAACAGACAGATGGATGGATGGATGGATGGACGGACAGACGTGGGTCTGGAGCAGCTCCAGCTTCTCTCGCTGCGTTGTTGGATTTGTCTGATTTGATCCTGATTTGATTGTGATTTATTTCTTGGCTTAAAAATCCCCGTGGGTGGCTCCTGCCTGGTTTTTCTGTGCATCGTGGTGAGGTTTTTTGGTGATGAACCCCCCCTTGAGAGGCCAGAACCCCCCCTTTGAGAGACCCAAAGCCCCCCTTTGAGAGACCCAAAGCCCCCCTTTGAGGGACCAAACCCCCCCTTTGAGAGACGAAACCCCCCTTTGAGAGCCCAAAACCCCCCCTTTGAGAGCCCAA
>NW_015090826.1:433545-434489 GCF_001431845.1 Calidris pugnax
GAGCCCAAACCCCCCCTTTGAGAGCCCAAACCCCTCTTTGAGAGCCCAAAACCCCTTTGAGATCTCCCAGGGGTCACCTCCAGGAGAGGAACCATGTCCCGTGTGTCCACGGCTGAAGAGTCCAAGTCAGAAAATGCAGCCTCTCTGGGAGCACAGCGCTTCTGTGCCAGATTTGGGGAAGAAAAAACCACCAAAAACCCCAAGAATTTTGTTTTTTGGGCTAGATGGGGATATTTAAGAAGCTTGGAGGGGAACAAGGAACCGCTGTCCCCACCCGTGGCATCTTTCTGACCTGCAGAAGAACCTGGGACAACCCGAGGACGAGCGATTCCTCCTTCATCACTGGAATATCCAGGGGCTGGTTTGCTCCCAGTTGCTTTACTGGGGGCAAACTGGGAAGCAGGAGGGGGGGGAGGGGCCGTTTCTGACAAAAAACATCAGGATTTGGGAGTTAAACAAGAAGGGAACCAAAAAATCACCTTTATTTTTGCCCCCGCGGCCGAGCTCCATGAAGCCCAAAGGGATGGACTCGGAGGAGACTTTAAAATTAAAAAAACCCCTGACATAAATTTAAAATAATATTTAAAATAATATTTAAAATCACACAATTCCCTCTGAGCTGAGAAATGTTGTGAATTTTCAGGAGGTGCTTTTCCCCACCTGAGTTTCTTCTCTCGCCGGAGATTCCAGCCCCTTTTTTCTCTCCAGGTTCGTGGGGTTTTTTCCATTTTCTTGGATTAAAAATCTCTGGGCTTTTTTAAAAATTATTTTTATTTTGTCCCCGTCCCGTGGGGCGTGAAAGGTGTTGAAAAAGGGGCAGATTTTGGGGAGGGGGATGGGGAAAGAATCCCCTTTAGGTCCCCTTGGCCCTTTCGGCGCCGTTCCCAAATCCCTTGCTCCGAAATTCCCCCTTTTTCCCCCTTCTTGCCCCCCCTTTTCCCCCT
>NW_015090826.1:441995-445479 GCF_001431845.1 Calidris pugnax
TAGGTCTTGTCCTCGTGGCCCTGTGTCCTCCCGGTCCTTTGGGTGCCACCTCCACAGGTCCCCCTGGGTGCTGGGTCCTCTGAGTCCTCCAGGTCCTCTGGGTTCCACCCCCCCTGGGTCCTCTGGGTCCTCCAGGTCCCCTGGGTGCCATGTTCTCAGGTCCTCTGGGTTCCACCTCCCCTGGGTCCTCCAGGTGCCATGTTCTCTGGTGCCATGGAGGTCTTGTTCTCCTGGCACTGTGTCCTCCAGGTCCCTTGGGTGCCACCTGCATGGGTCTCTTAGGTGCCACCTCCACGGGTCCCCCTGGGTGCTGGGTCCTCTGGGTCCTCCAGGTCCTCTGGGTTCCACCTCCCCTGGGTCCTCTGGGTCCTCCAGGTCCCATGTTCTCTGGTGCCATGGAGGTCTTGTTCTCCTGGCACTGTGTCCTCCAGGTCCCTTGGGTGCCACCTCCATGGGTCTCTTAGGTGCCACCTCCACGGGTCCCCCTGGGTGCTGGGTCCTCTGGGTCCTCCAGGTCCTCTGGGTTCCACCTCCCCTGGGTCCTCTGGGTCCTCCAGGTCCCATGTTCTCTGGTGCCATGGAGGTCTTGTTCTCCTGGCACTGTGTCCTCCAGGTCCCTTGGGTTCCACCTCCCCTTGGTCTTCCAGTGCCACCTCCCTTGAACCATGGGTGCCATGTCCTCAGGTCCTCTGGTGCCACCTCCTCTGGGTGCTGGGTCCTCTGGGTCCTCCAGGTCCTCTGGGTTCCACCTCCCCTGGGTCCTCTGGGTCCTCCAGGTCCCTTGTTCTCTGGTCCCATGGAGGTCTTGTTCTCCTGGCACTGTGTCCTCCGGGTCCCTTGGGTGCCACCTCCACGGGTCCCCCTGGGTGCTGGGTCCTCTGGGTTCCACCCCCCCTGGGTCCTCTGGGTCCTCCAGGTCCCATGTTCTCTGGTGCCATGGAGGTCTTGTTCTCCAGGTCCTTTGGGTGCCACCTCCATGGGTCCCCCTGGGTGCTGGGTCCTCTGGGTTCCACCCCCCCTGGGTCCTCTGGGTCCTCCAGGTCCCATGTTCTCTGGTGCCATGGAGGTCTTGTTCTCCAGGTCCCTTGGGTGCCACCTCCCCTTGGTCCTCTGGTTCCCCTTGGGTTCCACGTCCCTTGGGTGCAGCAGAAGACCCTCTGGGGGTCAAGTCCTCTCTGTCCCCTGGCTGCTGGCTCCTCTCTGTCCCCTGGGTGCCAGGTTCTCCAGGTCCTCTGGTGCCACCTCCCCTGGGTGCCAAGTCCCTTGGGTCCTCTGGGTCCTCCAGGTCCCCCGGGTGCCACGTTCTCTGGTCCCATGGAGGTCTTGTTCTCCTGGCACTGGTTCCTCTGTGTCCCCTGGGTGCCAGGTTCTCCAGGTCCTCTGGTGCCACCTCCCCTGGATGCCAAGTCCCTTGGGTCCTCTGGGTCCTCCAGGTCCCCGGTGTGCCATGTCCCTTGGGTGTTGGGTCCCCTGGGTCCTCCAGGTCCCTTGGGTGCCACCTCCCCTTGGTCCTCTGGTTCCCCTTGGGTTACAAGTCCTTTGGGTGCAGCAGAAGACCCTCTGGGGCTCAGAAGACCCTCTGGGTGTCAACTCCTCTCTGTCCTTTGGTTGCCACATCCCTTGGGTCCTCCACGTCCCCGTGGTCCATGTGGGGATCCCTCGGGTGCCTTCTCCTCTGCATCCCCGTGGTTCCCCCATGCGACCACCAGCCGTGGTCGGGTGGTTGCCCCACTTGGGTCCTCTCACTTGCCCAGGGCTACTACCGGCGCACGCCGGCCTACCTGCCCCTTCTCCTGGCACTGGCTCCTCTGTGTCCCCTGGGTGCCAGGTTCTCCAGGTCCCTTGGGTGCCATGTCCCTTGGGTCCTCCAGGTCCCCTGGTTGCCACATTCTCTGGTCCCATGGAGGTCTTGATCTCCTGGCACTGGGTCCTCTGTGTCCCCTGGGTGCCACGTCCCTTGGGTGTTGGGTCCTCCAGGTCCCCTGGGTGCCATGTCTCTTGGGTGTTGGGTCCCCTGGGTCATCCAGGTGCCCTGGGTGCCACGTTCTCTGGTCCCATGGAGGTCTTGTTCTCCTGTGTCCCCTGGGTGCCAGGTTCTCCAGGTCCTCTGGCGCCACCTCCCCTGGGTGCTGGGTCCTCTGTGTCCTCCAGGTCTCTTGGGTGCCACCTCCCCTTGGTCCTCTGGTTCCCCTTGGGTGCAGCAGAAGACCCTCTGGGTGTCAACTCCTCTCTGTCCTTTGGTTGCCACATCCCTTGGGTCCTGCATGTCCTCATGGTCCATGTGGGGATCCCCCAGGTGCCATCTCCTCTGTGTCCCCGTGGTTCCCCCATGGGACCACCAGCCGTGGTCGGGTGGTTGCCCCACTTGGGTCCTCTCACTTGCCCAGGGCTACTACCGGCGCACGCCGGCCTACCTGCCCCTTGGGTCCTCCACGTCCTCGTGGTCCATGTGGGGATCCCCCAGGTGCCATGTTCTCCACATCCCCGTGGTTCCCCCATGCGACCACCAGCCGTGGTCGGGTGGTTGCCCCACTTGGGTCCTCTCGCTTGCCCAGGGCTACTACCGGCGCACGCCGGCCTACCTGCCCCTGCGGAAGCGGGAGCGCCGGGGCTGCTTCCCGGTGCCCATGGTGCACTCCACGCTGCTGCTGGACCTGCGCAAGGAGGCCTCGCGGGCGCTGGCCTTCTACCCCCCTCACCCCGACTACACCTGGGCCTTCGACGACATCATCGTCTTCGCCTTCTCCTGCCGGCAGGCCGGTGAGCCGCGGGGGGCTCCTGGAGCTCGGGGTTGGGCTCCTGGAACGGTGGGATGGGCTCGTGGGTCTTTGGGGTTGGGCTCAATTGAGTTTGGGCTCATTTAACTCAGGTTGGGCTCACTCGAGTTTGGGCTCATTTAACTTGGGTTGGGCTCACTCAACTCAGGTTGGGGTCGTTTGAGTTTGGGGTTGTTTAACTCAGGTTGGGCTCGTGGAGCTCGGGGTTGGGCTCCCAGATCGGCAGGTTGGGCTCACAGGTCTTTGGGGTTGGGCTTGATTGAGTTTGGGGTCGTTTAACATGGTTTGGGGTCGTTTAACATGGTTTGGGGTCGTTTGAGTTTGGGCTCATTTGACTCAGGTTGGGCTCGTTTGAGTTTGGGCTCGTTTAACTCAGGTTGGGCTTGTGGAGCTCGGGGTTGGGCTCCCAGAACGGCAGGATGGGCTCGTGGGTCTTTGGGGTTGGGCTCGTTTGAGTTTGGGCTCGCTTAGCTCTGGGTTGGGCTCACTCAGCTCAGGTGGGCTCATTTAACTCAGATTAGGCTCGTTTGAGGTTGGGCTCGTGGAGCTCGGGGTTGGGCTCGCGGGTCTTTGGGGTTAAGCTCGTTTCAGTTTGGGCTCGTTTAGCTCAGGTTGGGCCTGAGTCATGTCGTCCCATCACCCCCGACGTCATCCCTCATGTCCCTGTGTGTGTCCCCCCCCTCTGGTGTTCCCGTGTCCCCCCCTCC
>NW_015090826.1:449074-450349 GCF_001431845.1 Calidris pugnax
CCCCTTTTCTTCTGGTTTTTGGGGCTTTTTTTTCCCCCTTTCCTGGATTTTGGGGTGATTTTCCCCCTTTTCTTTGAAATTTGAGGTTTTTTTCTCTCATTTTCTGCATTTTGGAGTGGGGTTTTTTCCCTTTTCTTCTGAATTTTGGGGGGGTCTCCTCCTCTTTTCTGGATTTTGAGGTGTTTTTCCGCCTTCTCTTCCAAATTTTAGGGATTTTTTCCTGTTCTTTTCTGTATTTTGAGGTGCTCTTTCCCTTTTCTTCCAAGGTTTGGGTTTTTTCCCTCTTCTTTTCTGGGCTTTGGGCTGCTTTTTTCCCTTCTTTTCCAAATTTTGGGGTCTTTTTCCCCTTCTTTTCTGTATTTTGGGGTGCTCTTTCCCTTCTCTTCCAAATTTTATTTTTTTTTCCCCTTCTCTTCCAAATTCTGGAGTTTTTTCCCCTTCTTTCCTGGAATTTAGGCTGCTCTTTCCCTTTTCTTCCAAATTTTGGCTTTTCCCCCCTTCTCTTCTGGACTTTGGGGGTTTTTCCCTTCTTTTCTGTATTTTGGGCTGCTTTTTCCCCTTCTCTTCCAAATTCTGGAGTTTTTCCCCCTTCTCTTCTGGATTTTGGTCTGCTTTTCCCCCTTCTCTTCCAAATTTTGGGTATTTCCCCCCTTCTCTTCTGTATTTTGGGCTGCTCTTTCCCTTCTCTTCCAAATTTTATTTTTTTTTCCCCTTCTCTTCCAAATTCTGGAGTTTTTTCCCCTTCTTTCCTGGAATTTAGGCTGCTCTTTCCCTTTTCTTCCAAATTTTGGCTTTTCCCCCCTTCTCTTCTGGACTTTGGGGGTTTTTCCCTTCTTTTCTGTATTTTGGGCTGCTTTTTCCCCTTCTCTTCCAAATTCTGGAGTTTTTCCCCCTTCTCTTCTGGATTTTGGTCTGCTTTTCCCCCTTCTCTTCCAAATTTTGGGTATTTCCCCCCTTCTCTTCTGTATTTTGGGCTGCTCTTTCCCTTCTCTTCCAAATTTTGGCTTTTTCCCTTTTCTTTTCTGTATTTTGTGCTGCTTTCCCCCCCTTCTCTTCCCAATTTTAGCGTCATTTATTTCAGGGTGTGTTTTTTTCGTTTGTTTGTTTGTTTGTTTTTTTTTCCCTTTTCCTTCTGAATCCGGGGGGTCCTCTTCCCAATTTTAGCGTCATTTATTTCGGGGTGTGTTTTTTTCGTTTGTTTGTTTGGTTGGTTTTTTTTCCCTTTTCCTTCTGAATCCGGGGTGTCCCCCACCCCCTAAAATTCCCTCCCTCCCC
>NW_015090826.1:451423-452285 GCF_001431845.1 Calidris pugnax
CCCCTTTTCTTCTGGTTTTTGGGGCTTTTTTTTCCCCCTTTCCTGGATTTTGGGGTGATTTTCCCCCTTTTCTTTGAAATTTGAGGTTTTTTTCTCTCATTTTCTGCATTTTGGAGTGGGGTTTTTTCCCTTTTCTTCTGAATTTTGGGGGGGTCTCCTCCTCTTTTCTGGATTTTGAGGTGTTTTTCCGCCTTCTCTTCCAAATTTTAGGGATTTTTTCCTGTTCTTTTCTGTATTTTGAGGTGCTCTTTCCCTTTTCTTCCAAGGTTTGGGTTTTTTCCCTCTTCTTTTCTGGGCTTTGGGCTGCTTTTTTCCCTTCTTTTCCAAATTTTGGGGTCTTTTTCCCCTTCTTTTCTGTATTTTGGGGTGCTCTTTCCCTTCTCTTCCAAATTTTATTTTTTTTTCCCCTTCTCTTCCAAATTCTGGAGTTTTTTCCCCTTCTTTCCTGGAATTTAGGCTGCTCTTTCCCTTTTCTTCCAAATTTTGGCTTTTCCCCCCTTCTCTTCTGGACTTTGGGGGTTTTTCCCTTCTTTTCTGTATTTTGGGCTGCTTTTTCCCCTTCTCTTCCAAATTCTGGAGTTTTTCCCCCTTCTCTTCTGGATTTTGGTCTGCTTTTCCCCCTTCTCTTCCAAATTTTGGGTATTTCCCCCCTTCTCTTCTGTATTTTGGGCTGCTCTTTCCCTTCTCTTCCAAATTTTGGCTTTTTCCCTTTTCTTTTCTGTATTTTGTGCTGCTTTCCCCCCCTTCTCTTCCCAATTTTAGCGTCATTTATTTCAGGGTGTGTTTTTTTCGTTTGTTTGTTTGTTTGTTTTTTTTTCCCTTTTCCTTCTGAATCCGGGGGGTCTCCCCCCCCCTACAACCC
>NW_015090826.1:455071-457375 GCF_001431845.1 Calidris pugnax
CCCCAGACGGTGGCGCGGGGGCTGGAGAAGGTGGTGGTGTTCGAGGACGACCTGCGCTTCGAGATCTTCTTCAAGCGCCGCCTGATGAACCTCATGAGGGACCTGGAGGCCACGGGGTTGACCTGGGACCTCATGTGAGTCCGACTAATTAACCTCGCTTAATTAAACCACCCCGGGCCTTAACGAGGTCTGGCTAACGAAGGGGAGGTCTCGTAGCTACATCGGGAGGAAGAGGATGCAGGTGGAGAGGCCGGAGAAGCCGGTGGCCGGGGTGAGGAACCTGGTGGAAGCCGATTATTCCTACTGGACCTTGGGCTACGTCTTGTCCCTTCGTGGGGCTCAGAAGCTTCTGGAAGCTCAACCTTTGGGGAAGATGTTGCCCGTGGATGAGTTCCTGCCCGTCATGTTCAACAAACACCCGCTGTGAGGCTCCGGGGGGACGTTTTTTGGGGGGTGGGGGGTCATCTGGAGGTAGGGTTGGGGAGGTTTGTTCTGGGAGGTGGGGTCTTGTCACGTTGGAGATGGTTCTTGTGACCCTGGAGATGGTTCTTGGCCCCCTTGGAGATGGTTTTTTGTCCCCCCCTTCTTTTGTCAAAGCATTACTCAAGAAAGCATTTAACATTCTTCTGCCACATGCTTTCTTCATATAACTTCAAGAAAATAAAATTAAATTGAGATAACTGTTTCTACAGGTTCTGAGAGTACATTCAGAACAAAGAAACCTGCAATAAACGTGATGGAATTCTCCTCAAAACAAACTAAACTGAAACCACCCCCAGAGATGGTTCTTTGTCCCCCCCCAACTCTGAGATGGTCCTTGTCCCCCTGGAGATGGTTCTTTGTCCCCTTGGAGATGTCCTTTGTCCTCCTAGAGATGGTCCTTGTTTCCCCTAGAAACAGTCATTTGTCCCCCCCCAACTCTGAGATGGTCCTTGTCCTCCCAGGGATGGTCCTGGTCCCCCTGGAGATGGTCCTTGTCCTCCCAAGGATGGTTCTTTGCCCCTTTGGAGATGGTTCTTTGCCCCTTTGGAGATGGTTCTTTGCCCCCTTGGAGATGGTTTTTTGTCCCCCCCACTCCAAGATGGTCCTTGTCCTCCCAGGGATGGTAGTTCTCCACCTGGAGATGATCCTTGTCTCTCTGGAGATGGTTCTTGGTGCCCTTGGAGATGTCCTTTGTCCCCCTGGAGATGGTTTTTTGTCCCCCCCAACTCTGAGATGGTCCTTGTCCCCCTGGAAACGGTTCTTTGCCCCCTTGGAGATGGTCCTTGTTCCCCCGGAGATGGTCCTGGTCCCTCTGGAGATGGTCCTGGTCCTCCGTCCCCTGGAGGATCCTCTTCCTTTTGGAGCCTCCTCTTCCCTCTGGAGCTTCTTACCCCAGAGCCTCCTCTTCCTCTGGACCATCCTCAATCCCCTGGAGGATCCTCTTCCCTCTGGAGCCTCCTCTTCCCCTGGAGGATCCTCTTCCCTTTGGAGCTTCTTCCCTTTGGAGCTTCCTCTTCCCCCAGAGTTTCCTCATCCTCTGGAGGATCCTCTTCCCTTTGGAGCTTCCCCTTCCCCTGAAGGATCCTCAGCCCCTGGACCATCCTCTTCCCTTTGGAGCTTCCTCTTCCTCTGAAGGATCCTCTTCCCTTTGGACCATCCTCATCCTCTGGAGCTTCCTCATCCCCTGGACCATCCTCAGTCCCCCAGAGGATCCTCATCCTTTGGAGCTTCCTCTTTCCCTGGAGCTTCTTCATCCCCTGGAGGATCCTCTTCCCTTTGGAGCTTCTTCTTCCCCTGGAGAATCCTCTTCCCCCGGATCCTCCTCTTCCCCTGAAGGATCCTCTCCCCTTTGGAGTTTCTTCTCCCCCTGGACCATCCTCATCCCCTGGACCATCCTCATCCCTGTACCCTCCTCACCTCCCTCATCCCCCCCGTTCCTTTTCCTCCACCCCAACCCCTGGGCAGGGGGTGACCGACGCGCTTTTATTTTTTTCCCCAACGACTCATTTTTTCTTTCTTCCTCCTCCTCTTCCTCCTCCAGCTCCGACTACACCCGCCACTTCCCCCGGCGGGACCTGGTGGCGTTTTCGGCCGAGCCCTTGCTGGTTTTCCCCACTCACTACACGGGGGACGAGGGTTACGTCAGCGACACCGAGACCTCGGTGGTTTGGGACGACGAGGCCACGGCCACCGACTGGGACCGCGCCCGCTCCCGAAAGATGAGGGAGCAGGAGGAGCTGCGCCGCGAGGCCCAAAACTCCGACGTCCTCCAGTCCCCCCTCGACCGCGCCGCCCGCGACGAGCTCTGACACGGGGGGGGGG
>NW_015090826.1:458299-458601 GCF_001431845.1 Calidris pugnax
CCTCGTGTGAGGTGAGGGGGTCCTTGTGCAAGGGAGGGGGGGCTCTGTGTGATGGGTGGGGGGCTCCTTGTGCAAGGGAGAGGGTCCCTGGGGAAGGCGGGGGATTCTCGTGCAAGGTGGGAGCCCTTGTGCAAGGTAGGAGGGATCCTTGTGCAAGGAAGGGGGTCCTCGTGCGAGGTGTGTGTGTGTGTGTCTCCTAGTGCAAGGGAAGGGGTGTCCCTGTGTGAGGTGGGGGGGTTCCTGTGGAAGGGGGGGAGGGATCCTCGTGCACTGGGTGTGTGTGAATCCCCGTGCAAAGGGGG
>NW_015090826.1:458742-459159 GCF_001431845.1 Calidris pugnax
TGGAAGGTGGGATTGTCGTGAGGTGGGGACCCTCGTGCAAGGTGGGAGAGATCCTTGTGCAAGGGAGGGTGTCCTTGTGCAAAGGGGGGTTGTGTGTCCCTGTGCAAAGTGGGTGTCCCTGTGGAAGGTGGAGGATCCTCGTGCAAGGTGGGGGGGGCCTCGTGCAAGGTGGGAGGGATCCTTGTGCAAGGGAGGTCTTTGTGCAAAGGAGGGGGTTCTCGTGCAAGGTGGGAGGGATCCTCGTGCAAGGGAGAAGGTCCTTGTGCAAGGGGGGGTTGTGTGTCCCTGTGCAAAGTGGGGGTCCCCGTGGAAGGTAGGGGATCCTCGTGCAAGGTGGGAACTCTCGTGCAAGGTGGGAGCCCTCGTGCAAGGCGGGAGGGATAATTGTGCAAGGGAGGGTGTCCTCGTGCAAGGGAA
>NW_015090827.1:0-22813 GCF_001431845.1 Calidris pugnax
GTACTGACCTCCAACTAAATAAACATTTCAGATATCCCAAAGTCATATTGGTGTATTTTATTTGACTGTGATTGCTTTGCTGTGGGCAGTTCCTGCAACTTGATGTTAAGAGTCCCACCTGAACACCTTAGCTATCTGCATATATTTAGGTTAAATCTTGGCCAATAATGCTTATTCCTAGGTGGAGACAAGAGAATTAAAAAGCAGTGCCATCAAAATAGCATTACGATGCAAAGGTGGAAATTTTATCAGGGCAAACTGGAAGGACTGCCTATGAGAAAATTGTGTAATACCAGAAAATAGCTCAGTGTCAGATCATCCATTTTAAATGTCAGAAGTAGATTGTTGCTGCTGGTGGCAGCCTTCCACAGGAAAGATGCTGAGTTTGGCAGTGCCATTGTGTGTGCAGAGCAGCCTGTGTGCAGCAGCCATGGAGATCAGGAAGATCCCAGCAGTGCAGAACAGTGTGAATTTGGGATGTGAACACCCACTGACATGGTTACCGTCTTTTCCCCCTGGGAATCTAGAGCTGCTGGGAGCATGTTGGCTCTGTGTCCAGAGAGAATTAGTGGAAGAGAAGGCATGTTTGTTGTCCTTTGGTTTGCAGATTACTTGAGTACTGTTAACTCTTGGGAAAGTAATTATTTTTTTCTTCCTCTATATAGTGCTTTTTTCAGTGGGATGCCGACCTTGCTGGCCTGTAATCAGAGCTACAAAACAAGTAGAATGCTGTCACTTGCTCTTCTCCCTCTCTTCTGAGGTGACTGACCACATAGTAAAACCCATTTATAGTGTCTTTATCCAGGGTTTTAGAACTTGATGCGTCCTGAAAATAGGAGAGGGCTTAGCGAACAGTGAAGAAAAATTCTCAAACAGTTACCAATCCTGCTGCCTATCCAAATAAAATTAGACAGCAGCCCAGGCTCACCTCTATGCTGCTCATGCTCATTGACCATCTCAGAGCTAGGAGAATGTTGTTGTGTCAGTGTGATTTCTGCAGGTGCTGATTTTTTTTGTTTTTACTTTTTTATTTTTTTTAAATGCCTGGCTCCTTATTATGCTCAGAGACTGTGACATGAAAGTGTCGGGACATCCATGGCATTCATATTAACAGCAGCTGTCAAATGATGCTGTCTTCAAGTGGAAGACTTGTGGTTCTGTGGAGTGACAGCTGTAGCTCGTATATGTTTGAAGCAGCCCTCTCTGTTGGAAAGGTGGTCTCACCCAGATATGTAGCAGCCTTATTCTCTGATTAACAATCTTTTTTTTCTTTTTTTTTTAGCATACCAGGGCTGTCATCATTGCTTTTATCTTTGCCTTTTTCCAGTCAAGCAGAGAGGAAAGCACAGTGTTTAGACAAACAGTTTTCTAGATATTCTAGTACCAACTCCAGAAAAGCTGACTTTCAGAGTAACATATTCCTCAACAGCAGTTGCCTGTTCTAGACTGTGTTCCTTTGATAGGATGTCTAATACTATGTGATGTTTTCCTCAGACATGTGTAAGACACTCCTGTACTTCAAAAAACAAAAAAGAGGAGCCGGGACTGATACTTTTCAGATCACTTTGTCCATGCTATAGAAGCTAAAATTGAATGGAGCAAAGATCAATAATGCACGCAGTTAATACACTGACGTATAAATGAAATGAATCATAAGAAATGAAATTACTTCTCCTGACAATCTTGAGATAAATGCTATTCCATAATACCTCAGTCTTTTCAATTTTAATTTATATTATAGGCAAACAGTTGCTGACATGTGAACTCTATTGTGTAAATCCCTCAGGAAGTGAGTACTCGCTATTATTTGCAACATATGTTATTTATTCCCTGGGTTCAGCTTTATTACTTGTTTTCATTAAGTGTGGGCAAAAGAGTTTTTTCTCCCTGACCTTACATGTTCTGGTCCTTGCAAGGTTGTATACTTGAGTCTGACGCAAATGGTGTGGAATAAGGAATGATTCTAAAGGCAGAATGAGATCATGGAAAAGTTAAATTGTTGCTTTAATTCTTGTAATTGTCTGGAGAAAAGATGTTTTTCAGGTGTGGTGACAACTGGTACTAGGGATGCATTCTGTTTCTTTGTGTATTTTGAATTTTTTTCCATTTTATTCAACGTGGAATACTTTGCTGGTTTTGCATCTAGTCATCTAGTGTTCTTCAGATTGCTGAAGATACTTTTATGACAAGAGGCCAAATTCTAATCACAAGGTAACAACAAAAAGGTAAGTTTATCTTGACTTGAGCATTTATCCCATTTTTTTCCTGGGTTTGAATATACAGGGAGTCCTGGGAGACTGCCTGATTTCACTATTGCCTTTGCAGCTTGCAAATTCTTTCCTGTGTTATGTACCCCATAATATCCAGCCTCAGCTCAATAGACCTCACAGTTATTGCATGTAACTAGGACTCTTTAGAAGTCTTGGAAAACTTTTGGAAAACCGTATTTCATGTTTGTTGAGACTTCAACAGACTGACTCTGTCTCCTGTTTACCTTTGCTGGTGGCTATTGCTCCAGTATTTTTGTTTTGACGCACTCTGTTACTGTGTGTGGCATCTCATACCTACCTCACTCTTGCCCAATGCCTTTGAGATTCAAACCTGAAGTAGATGAGAGGCTTCAGAAGCTGCAAGTCTGTCCGTTGATGTAAAAAGTTTCTGCAACATTGACAAGAAGTTAATTTCTATCAAAGGTTAAATGTTCTTCAATATACTTGAAGAAAAATACAAAAGGCAGGAATGGGGAGACCTGACAATGTGAGTGCCACCCATTTACAGGTGTCCTTCAGGGATACTCTGCAAGCTAACCTCTTCTTTTTCCTCTCATCGCTTGTCCTTTTCTCTCTCATATTTGAGAACATCGTCTCTGTCAAACATGCTCAAAGCACTGCGTTTCTCTTCTGTGGACAATTGCTACTTGTGGCTGCTCCTTTCCTAATGAAATTTCTAAATGCATTGTTGTTCTGATAATGCTAATCTGTTAATTCAGGTTGAAGATCTGTTTTAATTATGGCATCCTTTTCTACTCTGTAATCCTTATTCAAACAAATGCTGAGCCCTGCAATTCCAAGAGTGAACAATATGCATTGTTGCTCAGATTCTCGGGCTTCTGTCCTTGCAGGTGGTCAAGGTGATCCTTTTTTATGAAGTATATTTGAGTCTGCCTGAATTCTGCAACGCTGTGGAATCTTTGGGCGTCATCTCAATTTTTTTTCTCCCTTTCCCTTTCAGACTCTCCATTCCTCAGTCCCTTGTTTCTCTCTCTTGCTTTCCTCTTGTACCTATAGCTCTGTCATTGGTTCCTTCAACTTCCTTCTGATTCTGCTTTCTTTTGTATACCATGTTCTTGAGTGCTACATGGAGTAGCTCTCTGGTTAAAACAAATGCTCATTTCAGAGGAGAGCTTTACCCAACCTGTTTGGCTTATAACTGTGCTACATTTTCTTGTGTTGTGTACATGTGACTTGGTACCAAATGTGGTGTTTTGTGTGGTGTTTTTTTTTTTTAACTGGCCTATTATTAGGCAGGGACAAACTGTTTTGCTGCTGCTGTGTCTAATGCTGTAATGCACACTGTAACTTTCCTAGGACAGTCAGAATGATGTATTATCTGTTGGAATAACAGGACAGATGGAAGGAAAATTGAGTTCCACAGTTTTGGTAACTGATTTTATTATCAATAAAATATAATTCCAGAATGGAATTTATTATTCCGGAACTGGAATATATTCTATTTCCCCCATATCTATGGGGAAATTCCTACAAGTCACACAAAAGCTACAGTTCAGAATCATACATTCACCATATATATACACATGGTCCTCAGGAATATGGTTTAGTGATTTTTTTTTTTTATTGCTTATTTCTTATTTATTTTTTTGTCAGAGTTAGGTTGATGATTGGACTAGATGATCTTTAAGGTCCCTTCCAACCTAGACGATTCTATGATTCTATACCTGCATAGGCAGTAGGCATAAGAGAATCATGTTCTCAGACTTTATGGAAACTTGGACAATTGTCAGCACTTACAAATAAATGTATACTCTAATAACTCTACATATATCTGATATAAATAAATAAATTGTGGTAGAAATTAATCTTTTGTACATACCTCAAATATCAAATGACAGCTTGATGCTTCTGGGTCACTTACTTAATTGGTTGTATTAAATTACCTTCCTTGATATATTATGCCTGCAGAATAAATTATTCATCTTGCAAAACGTCTTAGCTGAAGAGCCTTGCCTCTTCCTAGCTACAGTATTTACATCAAAGCAGCAACCAAGTACCACAGTATTTGTCTTAATTAAAGGCTAAGGAGTAGACTTAAATATGCCTAAAAAAAGATGTGTGGAGCTTAAAATTTGTCTAACTATAGCTGTACAACGCTGGGATTCAGAAAACAAAGACACTCATCTCCAGGAGTTATGTGTTAGTGTAATATCACAAGAAATCTGTGCTTTACAGCTTCATATGAGTTATTTTATTGTCTTTTCAGCAGAGGAAATGTCTGATTTTGGAAACAAGAGAAACACTTCTGTGTGTTGGGCTCGAGTGCGTGTGACCGAAGCATGTTAGCAAGCCCACTTTTATTAATGTATTAAGTGAATGCCTGTAACACATATGCTTGTGGAATGCTTTAGTGTCTGATTTCTTCTGTCACCTGTTATAACAAAACTCGCTAAAACTTACTTTAATTTAGGAAGACAAATGCATGCTGAGCAGTGACAAACGCCAGTGGGACACTGTTTGCAATTGTAAGTATAAATTTATCTAACTTCACAGCTGCAGAAATGGGTTAAAAATTGCATTTTTTTGTTCACTGTTTCTTTTTATGTTGGAACATTTTGTTTTCATCCTCAGAACCTATACTGTTTCATTACTGTTACATTCATTCAAAACACTGTTTTGTTATTAAAACATACATACAAGAGATCAGAAATTTGAGGTGATACATGGGACTTTGATTCTATGTATATTCATCAGCTCCCCTATTTAATAATTTTTCATGCAACCATGCTTCTCCAGTAAATCTCAAAAGGAAAAAAAACCTCACACCAAACTCTTTAAATCCTACTAGCTGACCTACTACTTAACCACCAAGCCTCACTGTTTATTTTCTAGTGGCATTTGTTGTGTCCTGCTTTGAAGAAGAGAACACTTGCCTGTTTATCTAACAGGATTCAAGGTAGTCCTAAAATAAATAACATACCGCAAAATCCCTAAGGGGAATGTGACCAAGGTCTTAAAAAAATGTTTTTATGACATCTAGTCAGACTACCCAAATACAGTAGGCCAAGTTCTACCTGAAACTGGAGTTGACTTGCACTTACTAACAGCAAATTAATATGATTTTGTAATCCTCCCTCAGCAGTACCTACAATGGGTCTCTGAAATTATGAACTTCACACATTTTGCCTAAATCACCTGCCTGCTGCAACCACTCCAGCAAAGCAGCACTCTGGGAAGCCTCAGTGCAAGGTGATGCCCAGTGCAGCTGCAGAGCAGATGGTAGGGGACAGAGCTGGCACAGCAGACTGTGGCAAAGGCAGAGGTAAGCTAGTGATTAAGTCAACCTCATAATCTTTGTGCAAAGAGGTGGAGGCAAATCATTTTGGTTTATAGGCACTATGACAGGTAAGCACTGAGGCCTTGCCTACCTGTCAGTACAATCAGCTGTAGAACTCCCACTAGGTTCAATGAAAGCAGGTGCATGTCCCAATCTAATAAAACCTTTGGCATGGTCACCTCTCAGATGGTGATGTCTCTTATTTTCACGCTTGACCGTTTAATGTTCACTATAACTGAATGTGTTATCCTGTCAGGTGGGCTTTGTACAGCAGATCTAGTGTCACGGCATAACTGCTGGACATAAGTTATCAGAGGTTGCATATCCATTAGCACGAGGACTATGTTATGTTGACCAAATACAGACATTTGCAATTAAACACATCTGTTGCTCTCTTAAGAAAGCTCATTCAGAGAATCTTACACAGTTCATGTAGGAGTCTTCCATTCCAATATGTAATTTTTGTTGAAGGAAATAAATTAGAGTTGGATAGTCTCATTATTAAGTGGTATTGCTGATAATTACGACACCTGAGAACACACAATATCTGAGCCCCTTAGTTGCCAGAAGAGGTTGTATCATCGGTTTAGGCCTGTGATATTTTCTAATTTTTGCGTTTTATTTACACGTGATTTACCAGCAGCATGTTACGGTCTGGCAGCCCTGTGATTCTGGCTTCAGTGGCCACTGACAGAACTTGAATTTCCCAACCAGAACTTTGTGACTTTATCACACGTGGTCATTAGGCTTCATCTTTTGGCTTCTCAGTCCACTAAAGCGCCACGATGAGACTCACCAGGCATATCTTCACTGAACAGTGAATACAGGAAACAGAAGGGGAAACAGAGAAAATGCCTAAGTGAAGAGGCCTTTGTCATTGTTTACAGGCAAACACAACTAAAAACTAGGTCTGATATTTGAAGCAGTTTTTAATGAACATTTCCAATAATCAGTGTATTAGTATATAAAAGTAAGCCTGGGGCAAAACACCAATCATCCCTATTTTGGAGAATGATCTGTATGTTCTATGGTGTTAATTTGGTTCACTTCACATATCTTCTGTTGAAAACAGTTTACACATGTTTAACTTATGTGAATTCAATGAGTGCTAGCAAGTTAATCGATCTCTAAAACAGTTATTAGCTTGACTCTTGGGCACTATCTCACATTCTTAGGCAAGTGAACAATATTGGTCAATTCTGACAGTTAAGCAAGTAAGATTAATGTCTTTCTGTAACTGAAAGTTTAATTGGCTGTGTTGTGAATTCCAGTCAGCTCGCCCTACATAAATGATAAAATAGGAGTTTAAATAGCTGAAGTAGGAAATCATACTGCATGGATTTTATTTCTTTTCCTAGGAAAGTCCTGTTCTTCTAATGTTGAAAGAATAAGGAAATATTATTCCCTGCGATATTTTATCCAGTAGTAACTTCCACCGTACTCTATTATAGTTTGTCAGTCTGATCTTCATGTCTTTCATTGTCATAAATTAGGTGTTGTTACTAAAATCCATTAGAATTACATGGATATAAGTCTGTACGTGAGAGGAAAATTAGGTCCATCCATACTTAGCATTAACTCAAGAACCCATTTAATTACAGGGTTTGGGAAGTTTGTAATTATCTCTTAAATGGAATATTTAGTGATTAAGAAATTACTATCATAGTGTCATGCCTGTGTGAAGTTTTACTGACACTTAACCGCTAGTTCTGTGATGATGGCCTCCATCAGCCAAGAGTAATGTCATTGGCACAGACAAGGTGACTTATTTTTCTCTCAGGGGCCTCTGGGGCTTTGCAATTGCTGGGGAAAACTTCCATTTGTACAGGCTTCATGTAAATCACTTTCTTTTACTGATTGGAGAACATATTTTTTAAGGAACAAAGTCAAATAAATTTGTATTTCTGTAAAAATATTTCCTCTTTAATTTATTATTAATTTTGTTTTCACTTGCTGTTTTTCTCCATAACATGCTTTTCCTCTAGTGAAATAGCAAAGTCTGAGAACTGTAATTGAAGCGTATGCTTACTGCAAATACAGAACAAAGTAAATTGCAGACATTTGTCATTCATTACCATGGATGGCATTTTCTTCTTTTGACATAAATAGCATTCATTTCCTTTTTGAGTGAAGGTTGAGGACATTGTTTTGTAAATACAGGAATGCACATTACATGTACTGATCAACAAATTATTTCAGACTTTTTCATGAAATGTAATGCCTTTTAGGAGTGGAAAATTCTTAAAAATTTCAGACTGTAGGTTTAGTTTACTTTGGCAGTAATATGGGTGTGGGAGTCAGCTGCTAGGAGTCCTAATATTTTTTGTCTTAGTCCTGGTCAGGAACACTGTGCAATAATGTTTTCTTTTGGCATTTTTTCTGTTTTGGGCATATCTGGTCTCTGCTGAAAATTCAAGCGAGTAAAGAATGTACACTAAATGAATTGTGTTAAAAAGCTGCAAGGACAAGATCTAAGTTAATTCAGAAAGATTCTAGATTTTGCATGTAATAAAGCAGAATGATTCCAAATGCAGAACAAGGAAACTGCTTGTTCTCATGCAGCTGTTAACACACTCTCAGCAAGAGCCTTGCCAGCAATGTGTGAGCCTGTGCCACCCATGGCACCACCACAAACGGAACCCACTCCGGGGGTAACTGAAAGAAAAAGCACATCGCCAACACGCAATTCAAATTTGCGATTAGCCTTGCAAGGCACACGTTTAGTAGACGATACGAGGTAATCCCAGAACGTTGCTTTGAATCGAACGCTGAGGACTAGAAATTGTATTAGCATTTAATTGCCATGTGCCATATTCCCCATTGTGATCTTAGCACACCTATTTCAACTCCTCTGGCACGACAAATGCATATTAAGTAATTTAAGCAGGGAGGCTACACATCCTTTGTTGTCATCCTTCCATAGTCTGCCACACACGGTGAAAAGGCTCCTTGCTGCATTTCCAAGCGCCGGATCCAGGGGATGGGAAGCGCCATCTGGAGAGCCGTACGCAGGGGCAAAAAAACACTTCGGAAAAATCCAAACTGCCCGAATGAGCCCCGCAGCCGGGGCGGTGGGATTTGCGAGGGCGGCAGAAGGGTGTTGTCTGCTCAGGCCTTTGTCTCACACAAACCCGCAGCCAACTACAGGCGCGTTCCCGCCGCAGTTCTTTTGTGGGGAGAGACACATTTTCCCCCCCCCGCCCCCTCCCTTCTCTCCGCCGGAGCGAGAAGGGGCGTGGAGGGGGGTGTGCCCGCCGCCGCCCCCCTCCTCCCCGCTCTGCCCGCGGTGGCTGTCACTGGTGGTCTCCCCTCGGCCTCGGGTGGGTGCAGCCCCGCTCCTCCGGGGACGGCTCCGGCGGGACCCCGCTGCGGCGGCCCCGGGCGCGGCCGGGCCCCGGTGGCCGGGGAGGAGGAGGAGCAGGGGGTTCTACGTCACTTTCCCAGGCCGCGTGTTTACGTGGAGAGGAAGATGGCGGCGCCGGTGGCCCTGCCACGGCAGCTGTCGTTGCTGTGAGGCGGGACAGAGACAGGACTGCGGTCGTGTGCGCCCCTGCTGAGGGGAAGGGGCAGGGTGGACCTCGCCTCCCGCCGCTGATAACATTCTGCTCTCCCGTATAGGCGCCATGGAGGACGAGGAGCGGCTGAAGAAGTTGGAGGCTGGGAAAGCCAAGGTAGGAGGCGACGGCGTGACGGGGAGGCCGAGGGGAGCGCGGTGAGGCCAGGGGAAGGTAAATCAGCGGGGCCGGGCCGGGGGGCTCAGCTCGGGGCCCCGCCGCGAACAAAGCGGCGGGCGGTGGAGGCGCTTTGTGCCGCCCTCCCTGCGCGCCCCGGGCTCCCCCCGCTGGTCTGGGGGCGGCGCGGGGTCGAGCGGGGCTCCCCGGCCCGGCCCGCGGGGCCACAGCGGGCCCGGCATGGCGAGCGCCACAGGTACCCGTGGCAGGGTCCGGCGGTGACGGGCCGGGCCGCCCCCCCGCTGCGGGGGCCGGGCGGAGGGAGAGCCGGGCAGGAGGAGGGCTCGCCTCCTTACCGCTTGGCAGCCGCGGCACAAATTCCGTTTGCCTCGTACGCCAGGGAAACTCCCCGTAAACCTTTAAGGAAGTCTATAGAAGCGACAGCTGTTCCTCGGTGCGGTGCTAATGCCGTGAGGGCGCCTCAGGAGGCAGAACGTTAGAGATGTCCGCAGCGATGCGGTGAGGGGCCTTCACCCCTTGGCTAGAAGCGCCGGGCCGTGGGGGAGTGGGCGCCCTGCGGCCTTCGCCGCCCGCACACCCGTCCGCTCGCCGCCTCCCGCCTCTGTCAGGCGGCGCAGACGGTGCCCTGCGGCTTTACCCAAGGGGTGTTAATCAGGGAGCTTATCCTTTTACTCTTTAAGCATGGCTCGGCGCACACCGGCTGTGAAGCACTGCGCCTTCCGGGCACCAGACCGGAGTTACCGAGCTCTAGGAGAATCTCCACTTCAAAGAGAGCTTTGGTGTGGTCAATGAGATAATTAATGGCATTCGCAGGAAGATAAGATAAAAGTAGTGTTTTGACATTTTCTGTCGTCTGGTTCCTTCCAGCAGTCATTGCAAAATGGTAAGAGTTTAGAAGTTTGTGAGTCAGTCGTGCTAATGATACAGGAGCTAATAGTACAGGCAATGAGCAGACAATCCCGAGGTGAAACTGTGAAACATCAGTGTCTTGGTTATGTGGTCTATGGAAAAGAGAATGTAGTTCAGCTGTGAGGTATTGAATAGGTATTTTGCTGTATTAGACAAAAACTTTGTAACTTGGTGTGGTTTTGTTTCTTTTGAAGGGCATTGAAAAGGTGCACTGGGAAACTCTCCTAGATAGGGCTGTATGTTGACATAGAAAAACCTGTTCTTAAATGCTTAGAGCAAGAACGGTGTTTACACAACATTATGCAGTAGGGCATAGCATGCAGTAAGGCCCTGGGACAGATCAGGTGCTGGCGGTGGTAGGTTCTGCCACAGCCAGGTTGGCTAATTCATTTGCAGAAAATTAGAAAGTATTTCACAAAGAAAATGGTTGAAATGAATTTGTCAGTATTATAAACAACAGTGAAGAATTTATCATGAGAACTTATATTTTTTTGCCCATGTTGGCCTGCAATTAACACAGAAAGTGAATGACAATTACTGAAAAGTGAAACAAAAGCCAGGACTCCAGCAGGAATTCAATGGCTTTCCTCTTACTTTGAGACAAGACATTTATACACTTTACTAATGTATTTTAGGAGCACTGTCATAACTCTCACCCTTCTTCTAGTCTTTTCTGACTAAAACCTAGTGATGTTCTTCTAAGTATTCACCTGAAGACTTTCATATTCTATGCTTTTAAACATTCCTTGTGCTTTAAGTCATTATAACCCTTTAAAGCTACATGTGATTTACGTGGGAAGGGACTGTAAAAGCAGTGTTAGCTTTTCAGATTTTTCATTGGTGTTCAGTGTACTTTTTACCCTTTTTTATACATGTGAATGATGCAATTAAATCTGTTGTACTGTGGGGACTAGGTCACAGTCTTCCAGTGACAAGTGTCACTGATAAAGGCAGAAAAGAAATTGTGTTAGCAGCGAATGGAAGCAGGAGTTGCTCCTGCTGTTGCTTTTCTCTTTTTCAAGGGTACAAGCGTGTTCACAGTAACATGATCAGGATGTCTCCTAAAATTGCTTGGTTCCAGTGAGTATTTTCTGCAAACCACAGCAACAAGCATCCAAAAAACTTTTTAGCCAAACCACTGAGGGTTGTTTAAATAAAATGGCTGAAAAAGTGTATTAAAGTATGCGTTGTTGCTGTGCTAAAAGCTCAGGTATTGCTGTACCGCAGATACCTTCATAAATCTGCCTGAAATGATAGATTTTAAATAAAATAAGATGTTACATAAACTGCAGTGTGAATGTTGGGAGGCAGTTGGGAGGCCAGTAGAAGAGTCTAGTAGGTGCCATGGAGGTGGCTGGTACATTGCTAACAGTGGAATTATTATCTGAAATTGGGACTTAGATTCTTGTTTGTTTTATTGTGTTTGTTGTTTTTTTTTCTCAAAAATTAGGTAGGTAACACTACCAAATCTCAGTATGTGCATTTTAAGCAATATGAACTTTCTGTAAAGCAATCATTTTGAGTAGGCAAGCTGTGGAGTTTGGTTTTGTGTGAATTGTGTGAAAACAATGGAACTTTCTTTTCCTTTATTCATGATGTCTTCTTAAGACGCTGTCTCCCAACATAGATCTTTTACAGAGAGGTGTACTGTAAATGGATTTTCTGCAATGGAAGTTTCTTTTGAGTCCTCCTTTACTATTACTGGAAATGAGAAGCTGTATCGTGAATCATACCTTGATGTTAAGTGTACTCAAACCTGACAGAACGGGTCTCAGTGCAAACACAGCCGTCGCCAGGACATCATTTGAAAAATCGAATGAAAATGGCCTCTCTGTGCCTTTATAGAACTTCCTTCTCCCTAAAGAAGCAATTTCTTGGTCTTAGATCTCGATCTAATGACGGTGGAGCAAGAAAAATGTCAAAAAAGCTAGTTAAGGGAAACAGGGTTGGCTGTGATGGAAAGTGAAAAGGAGAACATGTGTGCCAGCAAAAGAAATACAGATGCACGTGTTGTTAAGTTGACCAGTGGCCCAAAACACAGTGAACTTAGAAATCAATCAGATACCTTACATGCCTTGCTGAAGGGATTCTAGAATATTGTTAGTGGCCTGAGATTACAGAGGATGCTGATTGGAGATCTTGGTGTGATATTTATATACACATATAGAACGTGTGCATGTCTATGTGCATCAGTTTGGTTGGAAATCTCATCTGACATTGCAGTAGGTACTATTTATAGTAGTTGGGTATGTTAATGTTATGTATGTATTTAACAGCTCAGTAGCTGGCTTTTTTTACCAGGATGTTGCACCGCTTTGATCAACTTTCAGAAGTATACAGAGTAGTTTGCTAGCTTCAGAATAAAACCACTTGGGACTCAGGTTCATTTGTGAGAAAATGGCTGAGAGTATTTTGGTAAAGCTTTTGAAATTTTAAAAAATATTTTCATTTAATTTATATACACACCCATACATGAAACGTACAGCTATGATAACTGGTAAAATGAAGACATATGAAACTATCAATAGCAAGCATTAACAGAATGGTCCATTTTACAGTACTGAAATTTTATTTGCAAAATATTTAAATACGTGTGTTGCTCCTGTTAAAATTTGTGTTGACGAAAGGCATGCTCCCTAGCTGTATACCTTTTTTTTTTTTTTTTTTTTTTTTTTTTTCCAAATATTGGTCTTTAGAAGCCTGGAGCTGCAAATCAAACACCTTTGTTGCCAAATCATCGCAGTCAATTTTTTGGCTAATAATCTGTTACAATGTATTGCCACAATACATGCATACATTATCATTACAGTATATTTTCTTTACTTCTTCTATTTCATTGTTGTAATTTACACTTTTTTTTTTTTTTTTTTTTTGTAGAAGGGTTGAGAGAGGGAAAGATACTAATTTACTTTGTAAATTCTCTCAGGTTGGTCTAGGATTTCAGGTCTAATGTTAGAAATGCATAATTTAATATCCTGGTTTTCAAAGGTTCTATGTATATTTGTAATACGTTCTTGTTGAGGTGTTTGAAGACATCATGTAATTGTCAAAGACCCTTAAGAAATCAGGGAACTGGTTTAGTTAAACAATTGAGCACAGAATGCTCGAGTCACAGGGCGACTGACTGCTTTTGATCTATACCAGAGAATCACTGAGCAGACAGAACAGTGAAGTTGGTTTGGGAAGCTCTCATGGCACTCAGTGGACAAATATTGCAGGTTGTATGAGTAGTTTGTCAAGTCATTCTTCCCAAATTGAATAGTAAAAAGGAATAATCGTGTGTTTTGTCTTCTGGTCATGCATATGAATATTTCAGGTGGCTGAAAATGATATGTAATATTAAAGTAGCTTTGTCTTAAAGAGTCTGAGAATGTTTGTTTGCATTCTGACATCTTACTCTTTTGAGGAGAGAAGAAGATTTTACTTCACTGTCTCTGCCTCTTCGGACTGAGAAGTTTTGGATTTCTCAAGGAAAGCTGTTATCAGTTGCTGTTTTTTTAAATAAAAGACTCAAGCAAAGCATGGAATAATTATGTGCCACAGTGATTAAAGCTATAGTTTGTAAAGTCCAGAAGAATTCAACGTATAGATTGTGTTTGTAAAACACAGTCCTTGTAAATTCCCTTTAATTTGCCCAAAGAGAAAAGAAGCGGTATCTCAGTGGTTATTAAGAGTTTTTCATCACAGAAGGCAAATACATCTAAACTTTACATTTCATTAAAGAACTACCCTACTAACATATCTTTTACTTTCAGGTGTAGACTGTTCATTTTGTTTATCCTCTGTCTGCCTCAAATAATTGTAACAAAAAACATTAAAGAGAATCCTTAATTTAAAAAAATTAAAAAGAAAAGCAAGAACTTCCTTTTCAGTCTGCATTTTCTTACTCAGCTTTTCTCTAAAAATAAGAAGTCGTATTCATCCATATTGCAAAGTGCTAATTTCATCATAAAGCCCTAGTAATTGCTGTCACTTTTCACAAAGTATGGAGGAGAGCAACTTCATGGGCTAAAAGTTTCCAGAATGAGAATGATGCTGGGTTACATCTATATCTGAAGATGCTGTGTGCATATTAATGGACAAGAGAGGAAGCAACTGGAGGTGAGTCTAGGCTAACTCTCAAGAGTCTCTTGGAAAGAATCGTAGAATAATTTGGGTTGTAAGGGACCTTTAAAGGTTATCTAGTCCAAACCCCCTGCTGTGGGCAGGATCACCTTCAACTACACCAGGGTGCTCAGGGCATGGGGTGTCTACCACCTCTCCAGGCAACCTGCTCCAGTGTTTCACCACACTCATTGTGAAAAATGTCCTCCTTATATCTAGTCTAAATCTATCCTCTTTTAGTTTAAAACTATTACCCCTTGTCCTATCACAACAGGCCCTGCTAAAATGTTTGTCCCAGTCTTTCTTATAAGCCCCGTTTGGGTACTGAAAGGCCCCACTAAGGTCTCCCCAAAGCCTTTTTCAGGCTGAATCCCCACAACTCTCTCAGCCTGTCCTCACAGTAGAGGGGCTTCAGCCCTCCCAGTATTTCCGTGGCCTCCTCTGGCCCCGCTCCACCAGGCCCATGTCCTTCCTGTGCCAAGGGCTCCAGAGCTGGACACAGTGCTGGAGTCTCACCAGACCAGAGGGGAAGAATCATCTTCATCCTGGTGGAGTGGGTGAGTTTGGCTCAACCGATGTGAATGGAAACTTGCCTAATATCTTTGTCTATAACAAAGCAGGAGAGTGCAGTGGAACTATAAAAAAAATCCTAAAATGAAGAAATGGGCTTTAACACAATTTACTCTAGAGTGCCCTTTTTCTTGCACATGACGATCCTCACACCCTATATTAATTCCTAAGCATTCCTCTTTTCTATTGCTAAGCTGTTTCTTCTTGCAGGCCCTTCTGAAATTGTTGGGTTTTTTAGCTCCTCTTTGTCTTTTACAGGTTTCAAGTCATTCCCTCTCCTTTGCATCTCTGTCAATTCTAAATAAGAGGTTTGGGGAATTGTCTGTATTTTGATTATGAACATGAGTAAGCTTAAGAACCGGGTTTTGTCTTGCAGGGAAAATCACACATACAAGCACTAAATGTTACCCTGGAGAGAAAACCTGTGTTTTTAAAATTCTTTGCGTAAAAGCAGATGGGGCAGTAATTGAGTAGAGACATGAGAGAAACAAAAAGCAAGGTGCTCACCTCACTGTGCATGCTTTTATTTCTGTTCAAAGCAGTGGATATCTCTGCATTTTATCATAGGAAAAATGATTTATATACATTTGAGATGTAAATATATTTTATCTATCTAGTTTATTGCTACTGGGGTGTTCACAAACTTGGATGAGAAATTGAATGGAAAGGTAATCTGTGAAACCGTTTTCAAGACAGATTCTGTTTCTAATAGCGGAAAAAATGGGATGACTAGCTTAAATGCTGAGCTTTTTAGTAGAACTTAATTGTTGAGGATAATACAACTACCTGTTCTTTATAGTTTTCTCAGTATTCTTTTTCCCTTAAAAAAAAAAAGTTTGTTTTTTTCCCTTTGTGTTCAAGTTTCTTCTGGACTTTATTTGGTCCTTGTAAAAAAAAAACCAAACCAAAACAAAAACTACTTGAATTGAAATCTGGGATTTCATCTCTGTTTTGAATTGGCACTACTAGAACTCTTCGTATTTTTAAGGGTGTTCGTAGTTTTTCTTCTATTTCCTGGTTTTGATCTCTATTTCCTTCATTCCAGAGATCTCTTCTTGCTTTCGATACAGGGCTTGATTATTTGTTTTAAATGTTATTGTCAATATACCCTTTTATTCAAAGTTCTAAAATAGCTGTCTGCTTTACAATAGTGATGCAAGGTAGAATGAGCTTAAACTAATACTCGCTTTCTTCTGAGGATGCAGATAAGTATCACCTCAAAATAAACTTTGTACTGTAGCCAGTTTAGAGAAAATTGGTCTTTAATACAAGATGCCCAGTGAATGTCACAAAAACAGAGAACTGTCTTATTAGACAACACAGTATTGTTAGTAGCGCTTTGAGAGCAAAAACTTGCATTGTAAAATTGCAATTCAAAGTGTTTTCTTGCTGCTCCCTGTGTAAAGAAAAGGAATTGCAGAAAAGAAAGCACAAAGTTGCTCTTTGCCTGCATTCAAGACTTTCTCCATTTCAGCACTAGCATCTCCCTCATTTCTATGGTCTGCTTTCCAACTACTTATTTTCTTAGTATGGGTGTTGCAATAGCAAAATGGAGCTGAGACCTTTGTTTCCCTCCATTACAACAGTATCTAGACAAGTTTGTTTGTTTATGCTGATTTGGCAATAGCTTGATCACCACCACAAATTCTTTCTAAAGTACTTTCAGTGAAGTGTATCTGATACTCAAGCAAAGGAGATCGGACCTTCTGGCATGTGTAGGTGTTAACAGAAGATCCTGTACTTTTTCCCCCACAGGAAATAATCAAACAAGTAGGTGCTTTTAAATATTGATGTACAGAGATATTAACTGCAGAATAATAGATGTTACTATAGCATCTTATTGTTTGGAATAGTAAAAAATCTGACGAAAATGAGGACAAAAGAAAAAAGGCTGCTGTAGTAGGTCAGACTTTGTTTTCCTACTTCATATTGCAATATAAGATTATATACTAATAACACAGGTGTTGGAAATCTAATTTAGGGGCTGAAAACTCTGTTTTAAATATCTGCCTCATAGCTAGAGATGTCAGTGTATTGCTATGCATTTGTTTCAAAGTAATTTTGTTACTGGTACTAGCTAACGTGACATTTTGAATTTGCAAAGACACATTAATAAATGTACCGCAGTTCAATGAAATGCATCTGATAATTGCAGTCTCTGGCTGCTATGCTGAAGTATAAAGTAAATATACTTTGAAATTTATGCTGATGAGACGCTTGTATGTTGACTGCAAAGTGCTGGCATGTCATATTGTGTTGATAGTTCTCATGTTCCTGTTTCTCGAAAGAAACCTTAATCTGCTTTCCCACATAAAATGTTGGCTTCTCAAGAAATTATATTATATACTACAACCAATGGAGAAAAGACAGAATAATGAATAAAAATGGTAAGATTTCTTAGAATTCTTAGTTTCTTGGAAGTGAGGAGTCAGTCTTGCAGCTTCCCTCCGCTTCTGAAAAAGAACAAATTCAGTAGTTGTCAGCTGAGTAAAAGAATGGGAGTCTCTGGAAACCAAACACTAAGCTTAGGAAAGTGAGGGAGTGATCTTCAGGACCATCTACGGAACCTGAAGGTACATAAGTCCATGGGACCTGATGAAGTCCACCCACAGGTCCTGAGGGGGCTGGCTGATGAAATTGGTAAGCTGCTTTCCATTATATTTGAAAAGTCATGGCAGGGGGTTGGAACTCAATGATCTTTAAGGTCCCTTCCAACTCTAACCATTCTGTGATTCCTGGATCATGCTTCTAAATCTCAAAACATGAAAAAATCTTAAGACTCTCTACAATTGGAGATAATAATTTCAAAGAGAATGTATACCATTTTGGTGATATTTCCAGGGGAAAAGCATAGATTTGATGAAAAAGGTACTGCCATGGCAAAATTACAACATATCTCTAAAACTGCACTCCTGAGCAGTACAGCCAAGAAGACTGGTCGAGTTGAAGAGGTGGAGTAGATGGGATTCTGGAACTGAGTATGTTTCTGTGCAAATATTGATAAAAGAGGTGTTACAGAGAATAAGCAGAGTAAGTGCCGTAAGAGTTTGCTGAAATCTGACTTCACTGGTAGGCGATGATTTAACAGAAGTGGTTATCCCTTAATCCTGGTTTTGGTTTCTGAAGTTTGTATTTGTCCTTAAACTCTTACTTCTCTGTGAGAAAGCTCCTGTGTCCAACCATAAAACAAGGGGGAAATATTTCAGTGTTCTGAAACCCACTTATATTGTCTAAGTGAGGTAGCTGATTCAACATTAGTACCATAAATTGAGAATATATATTTTCAATTAAAATGTATAAGGAGAAATATCTTGATATTACAGATAATGCTCCATAACAATAAGAAAACCCAGTCCTGGTCTGTTTACTAGTATGTTGTGCTAGCTGGCATAGTTTGCTATGTTTAAAGAGATAATGGAAATCCTGATACAAGATTCCTCAAAGGGTGGTGTGTTTCCTAGATTGTCTTCATTATTTGGAATATATTTCGGGAATTCGCTTTTACTTTAAAGAAAAAAGTGAAATCCACAGACAAGTCTGGAGTTTTGTGAGCAGTGTCGGTGTCTTTGTGAGCTTGCTTTTCTCTCATGATTCAGCAGTGTGTAAAAAGTAACAGAAGCCTGTCAGAATAATACAGACCTGTCAAATCTTGTACACCGAGCATGAAATTCAAGCAATTGGTTCTTTCCTTATGTCTGCTCGGCTCCTCACAGAGCTGTCTCTCACAGACCTACTGACTTTGGGGGCTTTATTCTCACTCTGTCCATTCAGTGCCAGACATGCCACATGGTATGAATTCGTTTAAAAATAATATAAACACGGTGGGAAAACGGTGAAGTGCAACTGAATTTTACTTGGTTTAAAGTATTTTACAATTTATTACAAAGAAAATCCCACAAACATTTTTTAAAAAGAAAATCTAAAGTTTTGTTCAGTTTCTCCACAGAGTTGGACCACAGAGGTGGCCAGAATGCCTACGAGTAATCTCCTAAAAATGTAGCTCAATTCTCCAGACTACTTAGAAAATCCCAGCATTAACATTTGTGAAAAGATTGCCTTTGAAAACTGGGTGGAAGTCACCACGTCACTTGTGTTTATTAACAAGGAGTGGCTGTTAGTCCCTGCTTAGCTTGAATAGAATTTAAACTGTTGATCTGTATCTGAAAAACTGATTGTAACCTCTCAAATTCTGTATCAATTCCATGGCACTCATCAATTAGAAAAAAAAAAAAATATAATCCTGTGTTGGGTATTCATAAAGTCTTATTTAGACATAGCCTGTTCATTTCAAGGTTGCCTTTTTCTTTCAAACTTCGTATGTAATGAGAAATTAAATATGAGCAAATGATTCAGATCTTTCTGTGCTTTATTCCATTCCTCTATATACTCTTTCTACCTTTTAAAGTGGTTGTTGTTTCTCAATCTTCCCTGTATCTGGGGAGGAAGAATGCCAGGCATCAATATAGGTTAGTGATGGACCTGCTGGAAAGCACTCCTGAGGAGAAGGATCTGGGGGTCCTGGTGCATAGTAAACTATCCATGAGTCTGCCATGTGCCCTTGTTGCCAAGGGGGCCAATGGAATCCTGGGGTGCACAGGGAGAAGTGTGACCAGTAGGTCGAGGGAGGTCATTCTCCCCCTCTGCTCTGCACTGGGGAGGCCACAACTGGAATCCTGCCTCCAGTTCTGGGCTGCCCAGTTCAAGAGGGGCAGGGAACTACTGAAGAGAGTCCAATGTAGGGCAACAAAGATGATTAAAGGATTGGAGCATTTCCCTGGTGAGGAAAGACTGAGAGAGCTGGGACTCTTTAGCCTGGAGAAGAGAAGGCTGAGGGGAGACGTTATTAATGCTTGCAAGTACCTAAGGGGTGGGTTGAAGGATGTTGGAGCCGGACTCTTTTCAATGGTTTCCAGCAATAGGACAAGGGGCAATGGGCATAAGCTGGAACAGAAGAAGTTCCACTCAAATATGAGGAAAAGCTTCTTTCTAGTGAGGGTGCCAGAGCCCTGGAACAGGCTGCCCAGGGAGGGTGTGGAGTCCCCTTCTCTGGAGATCTTCCAGACCCACCTGGATGCCGTCCTGAGTGATGTGTTCTAGGCAATCCTGCTTTGATAGGGGAGTTGGACAAGATGATCTCTAGAGGTCCCTTCCAACTCTTGATGATTCCATGAATTTTTGATCTTTAAATATCTCTGACATAGATACATTTTTATTAAAGAGGACACAGTGTGAAGCAGAGAAAAAAAACCAACTAGATGTATTCTACATAAATAAAACTAAAATGGCTTACAGCAGAGTAAAATTCTTGCTATTGTAAATTCTTTCCTTTTTTCTCTTAGGAGGAAAAAGTTAAATTTACATGTATCGGGGTAATATAAGCAGTAATAGAGACTCAAAGTAAACTGATAGTTGATTCTAACATCTACAAGATTGTTTCTTCAGCCCTTTTCAGCCAATTTGTAAGGAACTCTTCTTCCTCATGTAGTATATAGACTAAATATTGCAGTGCAGGAGGAAAGAAATACATGCATTGTTGTGAAGTGTAGGAGTCCTGCGGATCAGGGAAAACACGCAGTGGGCTGCAACCCCTTTCTTGCACCATCAACACAAACCAGAAATGGCAAATGATTCTGTGATTTGAGTTTTCTTGCGTTAGCTACATAGAGAAGTCTGGACAAAGGTTTTTCAGTACATATTCTCTCCATGCGTTTTGTTAGGCGTCTTAATATTGCTGCATCTTTAAAGCCCTATACTCTAGAAATGGTAGTCTTTTAAGTTAATTAGAACTTGTAGCTGACTATTTGCAGTGTTGTGGAAGAGTGAACTATGTGAGCTGGATTGAGTGTTGATTAGGATCCCACAAGAAGCAGCAATTGCCTGACTACAGTTTTCTTTAGGCGTCAGGATTTTTCTTGTGCGATTCTAATCTGTATTCATGATTTATGAGAAACAGCTGATTACCCCCAACCCTGGCCCCTTGGAAGCCACGTTGATGCTTGATAATACACCATAACCAAGGTTGCAGTCATCACTAAGACTTTGCTTATACTCATTAGGGAGTCTCAAAAGACTGACAAAAGATTGCTTTTTAAATGAATTGTCAACATTAGTGTCCTTAGGGATCTGCACAACTGTTAATATGAGAACATATTTAGTTAACTAGGGCTGATTCAGACGGAACTTCATGCTGAAAGTCGATATTAAGATTTTTGACACTTTGACATGGTCTTCTAAGCAAACTAAAGACAGTGTTGGTACAATCATCATTTGGTGGTTACAAGTGAATAAAAAGTTGTTCTTAGCATTATTTTTGCTTTTAATGGCTTACTCAAAGTAGGTGGTCTTTCAGGGGGCCTCTGTCACTCAGTATTTTGATTATTAGCAGTGGAAAGAATATGTGGTTGTATGTAGACAGTTCTAAACTGAGGTGGGTGGCAAACACGGTGAAGAGGCTTAGAATTCAAAATGATCTTGATAAACGATCTGGGGCAGAAGGACATGTAAGCAATGTATCTGCAGGACAGAGGGTCAAGCTGGAGACCACTTAAGCAACTTTATGGGACTGAGTGTAATGTATCCAAGTATCCTGCAGGAGCTGCCTTCTATCATTACAAGGGTTTTGCCTTGCTCATCTTTGAAAGGTCATTGTGAGATTCCAAATGAGCAGGGGAAAAAGCAAACATCAGACCATCTTCAAGAGGGGCGAGAAGCAGGATCTGGGGATCTATAGGAAGGTCAGCCCGGCTGTGGTCTGCAGGAGGATCATGGAGCACATCCCCCTGGAAGCCACATTCAGGCATATGAAGGGCAAGAGCATGACTGGAATTTATCAAGGGCAAATTAATTGTCCTCTATGATGAGCTGAGTGGCTCAGTAGATCGGGAGAGAATGGGGGATGCTGTTTACCTTGAGTTTAGGAAGGCATTTGTTGTGATCTGATAGAGGCTATTTGTAACCAAGCTAGTGTTGGGTGGTTTGGAGAGGTGGACTGCAAGGTGGGCAGAAAACTGTATCTGGACTGCTATGCTCAAGGGTGCTGATACAAAGTCCAGCTTTGTATCAGCTATGGCCACTATGGTGGCCAGTAGTGATCCTCGGATGTTGAAACTGTGGCTGCTACTGTTTGATGTTTTTATTAATGACCTGGAGAGTAGGAAGGAGGGTGCCTTCAGCAAATTCATGGATGATACTAAGCTACGGAGAGTGGTTATCGTTGAAGCATAGGGCTTCTTTTCAGAGAGATCTTCTGTCGTGGTTTAACCCCTGCAGCAACTAGAACCCCACAACTGCTTGCTCAACCCCCTCTTCTACCACCCCCGCCAAGAAGGAGGTGGGGAGAAGAGGGGGAAAAAAAAAAAGAGGAGGGTAAAGGGAGGAAAAAACCCAATTGTGGGTTGAGGTAAAGACAGTTTAATCAAAACAATAACAAGAAAGGAAAAATAACAATAACAATAATGATAATGGCATGGGTCACTCTCACCACCTGGTGAATTGTCACCTTCCCAAGCAATGAGCATGGATTCCCGCCCCCCTCCTCCCCCACTAACTCCCATTTATATACTGAGCATGATGTCTATGGAATGGAATGTTTCATTGGATGTTCCATTGTGCTGTCTGTTCTTCTATGGGAAGCTGAAATAAGTCCTTGAGTACTGTAAATATCACCTAACAACAACTAAAACCAGTAGGTATTATTGACATGCCTTTCACAGTGATCGCTAGAAAAAAAATGAACCCTTTCCTAGCCGAAACCAGAACACCTCAACAGTCTGGAGAAATGAGCTGACAGAAAACTCATGAAACCATAGCAGCATAAAAGAAGATGCTAGAGGAAAGTTCACATGCTTTCCCAGTGGCAGAAAGGAGGAATTTCAAATTTCCATTTCATTACTGGGATGTAATAGTAGTCTACAGGATCCTTCAGTGATTAAAAAAAAAAGGAAAAAAAAAAAAAAAGGTGATGTTATGTG
>NW_015090827.1:26970-64049 GCF_001431845.1 Calidris pugnax
CATATTGCAATATAAGATTATATACTAATAACACAGGTGTTGGAAATCTAATTTAGGGGCTGAAAACTCTGTTTTAAATATCTGCCTCATAGCTAGAGATGTCAGTGTATTGCTATGCATTTGTTTCAAAGTAATTTTGTTACTGGTACTAGCTAACGTGACATTTTGAATTTGCAAAGACACATTAATAAATGTACCGCAGTTCAATGAAATGCATCTGATAATTGCAGTCTCTGGCTGCTATGCTGAAGTATAAAGTAAATATACTTTGAAATTTATGCTGATGAGACGCTTGTATGTTGACTGCAAAGTGCTGGCATGTCATATTGTGTTGATAGTTCTCATGTTCCTGTTTCTCGAAAGAAACCTTAATCTGCTTTCCCACATAAAATGTTGGCTTCTCAAGAAATTATATTATATACTACAACCAATGGAGAAAAGACAGAATAATGAATAAAAATGGTAAGATTTCTTAGAATTCTTAGTTTCTTGGAAGTGAGGAGTCAGTCTTGCAGCTTCCCTCCGCTTCTGAAAAAGAACAAATTCAGTAGTTGTCAGCTGAGTAAAAGAATGGGAGTCTCTGGAAACCAAACACTAAGCTTAGGAAAGTGAGGGAGTGATCTTCAGGACCATCTACGGAACCTGAAGGTACATAAGTCCATGGGACCTGATGAAGTCCACCCACAGGTCCTGAGGGGGCTGGCTGATGAAATTGGTAAGCTGCTTTCCATTATATTTGAAAAGTCATGGCAGGGGGTTGGAACTCAATGATCTTTAAGGTCCCTTCCAACTCTAACCATTCTGTGATTCCTGGATCATGCTTCTAAATCTCAAAACATGAAAAAATCTTAAGACTCTCTACAATTGGAGATAATAATTTCAAAGAGAATGTATACCATTTTGGTGATATTTCCAGGGGAAAAGCATAGATTTGATGAAAAAGGTACTGCCATGGCAAAATTACAACATATCTCTAAAACTGCACTCCTGAGCAGTACAGCCAAGAAGACTGGTCGAGTTGAAGAGGCGGAGCAGATGGGATTCTGGAACTGAGTATGTTTCTGTGCAAATATTGATAAAAGAGGTGTTACAGAGAATAAGCAGAGTAAGTGCCGTAAGAGTTTGCTGAAATCTGACTTCACTGGTAGGCGATGATTTAACAGAAGTGGTTATCCCTTAATCCTGGTTTTGGTTTCTGAAGTTTGTATTTGTCCTTAAACTCTTACTTCTCTGTGAGAAAGCTCCTGTGTCCAACCATAAAACAAGGGGGAAATATTTCAGTGTTCTGAAACCCACTTATATTGTCTAAGTGAGGTAGCTGATTCAACATTAGTACCATAAATTGAGAATATATATTTTCAATTAAAATGTATAAGGAGAAATATCTTGATATTACAGATAATGCTCCATAACAATAAGAAAACCCAGTCCTGGTCTGTTTACTAGTATGTTGTGCTAGCTGGCATAGTTTGCTATGTTTAAAGAGATAATGGAAATCCTGATACAAGATTCCTCAAAGGGTGGTGTGTTTCCTAGATTGTCTTCATTATTTGGAATATATTTCGGGAATTCGCTTTTACTTTAAAGAAAAAAGTGAAATCCACAGACAAGTCTGGAGTTTTGTGAGCAGTGTCGGTGTCTTTGTGAGCTTGCTTTTCTCTCATGATTCAGCAGTGTGTAAAAAGTAACAGAAGCCTGTCAGAATAATACAGACCTGTCAAATCTTGTACACCGAGCATGAAATTCAAGCAATTGGTTCTTTCCTTATGTCTGCTCGGCTCCTCACAGAGCTGTCTCTCACAGACCTACTGACTTTGGGGGCTTTATTCTCACTCTGTCCATTCAGTGCCAGACATGCCACATGGTATGAATTCGTTTAAAAATAATATAAACACGGTGGGAAAACGGTGAAGTGCAACTGAATTTTACTTGGTTTAAAGTATTTTACAATTTATTACAAAGAAAATCCCACAAACATTTTTTAAAAAGAAAATCTAAAGTTTTGTTCAGTTTCTCCACAGAGTTGGACCACAGAGGTGGCCAGAATGCCTACGAGTAATCTCCTAAAAATGTAGCTCAATTCTCCAGACTACTTAGAAAATCCCAGCATTAACATTTGTGAAAAGATTGCCTTTGAAAACTGGGTGGAAGTCACCACGTCACTTGTGTTTATTAACAAGGAGTGGCTGTTAGTCCCTGCTTAGCTTGAATAGAATTTAAACTGTTGATCTGTATCTGAAAAACTGATTGTAACCTCTCAAATTCTGTATCAATTCCATGGCACTCATCAATTAGAAAAAAAAAAAAATATAATCCTGTGTTGGGTATTCATAAAGTCTTATTTAGACATAGCCTGTTCATTTCAAGGTTGCCTTTTTCTTTCAAACTTCGTATGTAATGAGAAATTAAATATGAGCAAATGATTCAGATCTTTCTGTGCTTTATTCCATTCCTCTATATACTCTTTCTACCTTTTAAAGTGGTTGTTGTTTCTCAATCTTCCCTGTATCTGGGGAGGAAGAATGCCAGGCATCAATATAGGTTAGTGATGGACCTGCTGGAAAGCACTCCTGAGGAGAAGGATCTGGGGGTCCTGGTGCATAGTAAACTATCCATGAGTCTGCCATGTGCCCTTGTTGCCAAGGGGGCCAATGGAATCCTGGGGTGCACAGGGAGAAGTGTGACCAGTAGGTCGAGGGAGGTCATTCTCCCCCTCTGCTCTGCACTGGGGAGGCCACAACTGGAATCCTGCCTCCAGTTCTGGGCTGCCCAGTTCAAGAGGGGCAGGGAACTACTGAAGAGAGTCCAATGTAGGGCAACAAAGATGATTAAAGGATTGGAGCATTTCCCTGGTGAGGAAAGACTGAGAGAGCTGGGACTCTTTAGCCTGGAGAAGAGAAGGCTGAGGGGAGACGTTATTAATGCTTGCAAGTACCTAAGGGGTGGGTTGAAGGATGTTGGAGCCGGACTCTTTTCAATGGTTTCCAGCAATAGGACAAGGGGCAATGGGCATAAGCTGGAACAGAAGAAGTTCCACTCAAATATGAGGAAAAGCTTCTTTCTAGTGAGGGTGCCAGAGCCCTGGAACAGGCTGCCCAGGGAGGGTGTGGAGTCCCCTTCTCTGGAGATCTTCCAGACCCACCTGGATGCCGTCCTGAGTGATGTGTTCTAGGCAATCCTGCTTTGATAGGGGAGTTGGACAAGATGATCTCTAGAGGTCCCTTCCAACTCTTGATGATTCCATGAATTTTTGATCTTTAAATATCTCTGACATAGATACATTTTTATTAAAGAGGACACAGTGTGAAGCAGAGAAAAAAAACCAACTAGATGTATTCTACATAAATAAAACTAAAATGGCTTACAGCAGAGTAAAATTCTTGCTATTGTAAATTCTTTCCTTTTTTCTCTTAGGAGGAAAAAGTTAAATTTACATGTATCGGGGTAATATAAGCAGTAATAGAGACTCAAAGTAAACTGATAGTTGATTCTAACATCTACAAGATTGTTTCTTCAGCCCTTTTCAGCCAATTTGTAAGGAACTCTTCTTCCTCATGTAGTATATAGACTAAATATTGCAGTGCAGGAGGAAAGAAATACATGCATTGTTGTGAAGTGTAGGAGTCCTGCGGATCAGGGAAAACACGCAGTGGGCTGCAACCCCTTTCTTGCACCATCAACACAAACCAGAAATGGCAAATGATTCTGTGATTTGAGTTTTCTTGCGTTAGCTACATAGAGAAGTCTGGACAAAGGTTTTTCAGTACATATTCTCTCCATGCGTTTTGTTAGGCGTCTTAATATTGCTGCATCTTTAAAGCCCTATACTCTAGAAATGGTAGTCTTTTAAGTTAATTAGAACTTGTAGCTGACTATTTGCAGTGTTGTGGAAGAGTGAACTATGTGAGCTGGATTGAGTGTTGATTAGGATCCCACAAGAAGCAGCAATTGCCTGACTACAGTTTTCTTTAGGCGTCAGGATTTTTCTTGTGCGATTCTAATCTGTATTCATGATTTATGAGAAACAGCTGATTACCCCCAACCCTGGCCCCTTGGAAGCCACGTTGATGCTTGATAATACACCATAACCAAGGTTGCAGTCATCACTAAGACTTTGCTTATACTCATTAGGGAGTCTCAAAAGACTGACAAAAGATTGCTTTTTAAATGAATTGTCAACATTAGTGTCCTTAGGGATCTGCACAACTGTTAATATGAGAACATATTTAGTTAACTAGGGCTGATTCAGACGGAACTTCATGCTGAAAGTCGATATTAAGATTTTTGACACTTTGACATGGTCTTCTAAGCAAACTAAAGACAGTGTTGGTACAATCATCATTTGGTGGTTACAAGTGAATAAAAAGTTGTTCTTAGCATTATTTTTGCTTTTAATGGCTTACTCAAAGTAGGTGGTCTTTCAGGGGGCCTCTGTCACTCAGTATTTTGATTATTAGCAGTGGAAAGAATATGTGGTTGTATGTAGACAGTTCTAAACTGAGGTGGGTGGCAAACACGGTGAAGAGGCTTAGAATTCAAAATGATCTTGATAAACGATCTGGGGCAGAAGGACATGTAAGCAATGTATCTGCAGGACAGAGGGTCAAGCTGGAGACCACTTAAGCAACTTTATGGGACTGAGTGTAATGTATCCAAGTATCCTGCAGGAGCTGCCTTCTATCATTACAAGGGTTTTGCCTTGCTCATCTTTGAAAGGTCATTGTGAGATTCCAAATGAGCAGGGGAAAAAGCAAACATCAGACCATCTTCAAGAGGGGCGAGAAGCAGGATCTGGGGATCTATAGGAAGGTCAGCCCGGCTGTGGTCTGCAGGAGGATCATGGAGCACATCCCCCTGGAAGCCACATTCAGGCATATGAAGGGCAAGAGCATGACTGGAATTTATCAAGGGCAAATTAATTGTCCTCTATGATGAGCTGAGTGGCTCAGTAGATCGGGAGAGAATGGGGGATGCTGTTTACCTTGAGTTTAGGAAGGCATTTGTTGTGATCTGATAGAGGCTATTTGTAACCAAGCTAGTGTTGGGTGGTTTGGAGAGGTGGACTGCAAGGTGGGCAGAAAACTGTATCTGGACTGCTATGCTCAAGGGTGCTGATACAAAGTCCAGCTTTGTATCAGCTATGGCCACTATGGTGGCCAGTAGTGATCCTCGGATGTTGAAACTGTGGCTGCTACTGTTTGATGTTTTTATTAATGACCTGGAGAGTAGGAAGGAGGGTGCCTTCAGCAAATTCATGGATGATACTAAGCTACGGAGAGTGGTTATCGTTGAAGCATAGGGCTTCTTTTCAGAGAGATCTTCTGTCGTGGTTTAACCCCTGCAGCAACTAGAACCCCACAACTGCTTGCTCAACCCCCTCTTCTACCACCCCCGCCAAGAAGGAGGTGGGGAGAAGAGGGGGAAAAAAAAAAAGAGGAGGGTAAAGGGAGGAAAAAACCCAATTGTGGGTTGAGGTAAAGACAGTTTAATCAAAACAATAACAAGAAAGGAAAAATAACAATAACAATAATGATAATGGCATGGGTCACTCTCACCACCTGGTGAATTGTCACCTTCCCAAGCAATGAGCATGGATTCCCGCCCCCCTCCTCCCCCACTAACTCCCATTTATATACTGAGCATGATGTCTATGGAATGGAATGTTTCATTGGATGTTCCATTGTGCTGTCTGTTCTTCTATGGGAAGCTGAAATAAGTCCTTGAGTACTGTAAATATCACCTAACAACAACTAAAACCAGTAGGTATTATTGACATGCCTTTCACAGTGATCGCTAGAAAAAAAATGAACCCTTTCCTAGCCGAAACCAGAACACCTCAACAGTCTGGAGAAATGAGCTGACAGAAAACTCATGAAACCATAGCAGCATAAAAGAAGATGCTAGAGGAAAGTTCACATGCTTTCCCAGTGGCAGAAAGGAGGAATTTCAAATTTCCATTTCATTACTGGGATGTAATAGTAGTCTACAGGATCCTTCAGTGATTAAAAAAAAAAGGAAAAAAAAAAAAAAAGGTGATGTTATGTGTACATATTCTCTCCATGCGTTTTGTTAGGCGTCTTAATATTGCTGCATCTTTAAAGCCCTATACTCTAGAAATGGTAGTCTTTTAAGTTAATTAGAACTTGTAGCTGACTATTTGCAGTGTTGTGGAAGAGTGAACTATGTGAGCTGGATTGAGTGTTGATTAGGATCCCACAAGAAGCAGCAATTGCCTGACTACAGTTTTCTTTAGGCGTCAGGATTTTTCTTGTGCGATTCTAATCTGTATTCATGATTTATGAGAAACAGCTGATTACCCCCAACCCTGGCCCCTTGGAAGCCACGTTGATGCTTGATAATACACCATAACCAAGGTTGCAGTCATCACTAAGACTTTGCTTATACTCATTAGGGAGTCTCAAAAGACTGACAAAAGATTGCTTTTTAAATGAATTGTCAACATTAGTGTCCTTAGGGATCTGCACAACTGTTAATATGAGAACATATTTAGTTAACTAGGGCTGATTCAGACGGAACTTCATGCTGAAAGTCGATATTAAGATTTTTGACACTTTGACATGGTCTTCTAAGCAAACTAAAGACAGTGTTGGTACAATCATCATTTGGTGGTTACAAGTGAATAAAAAGTTGTTCTTAGCATTATTTTTGCTTTTAATGGCTTACTCAAAGTAGGTGGTCTTTCAGGGGGCCTCTGTCACTCAGTATTTTGATTATTAGCAGTGGAAAGAATATGTGGTTGTATGTAGACAGTTCTAAACTGAGGTGGGTGGCAAACACGGTGAAGAGGCTTAGAATTCAAAATGATCTTGATAAACGATCTGGGGCAGAAGGACATGTAAGCAATGTATCTGCAGGACAGAGGGTCAAGCTGGAGACCACTTAAGCAACTTTATGGGACTGAGTGTAATGTATCCAAGTATCCTGCAGGAGCTGCCTTCTATCATTACAAGGGTTTTGCCTTGCTCATCTTTGAAAGGTCATTGTGAGATTCCAAATGAGCAGGGGAAAAAGCAAACATCAGACCATCTTCAAGAGGGGCGAGAAGCAGGATCTGGGGATCTATAGGAAGGTCAGCCCGGCTGTGGTCTGCAGGAGGATCATGGAGCACATCCCCCTGGAAGCCACATTCAGGCATATGAAGGGCAAGAGCATGACTGGAATTTATCAAGGGCAAATTAATTGTCCTCTATGATGAGCTGAGTGGCTCAGTAGATCGGGAGAGAATGGGGGATGCTGTTTACCTTGAGTTTAGGAAGGCATTTGTTGTGATCTGATAGAGGCTATTTGTAACCAAGCTAGTGTTGGGTGGTTTGGAGAGGTGGACTGCAAGGTGGGCAGAAAACTGTATCTGGACTGCTATGCTCAAGGGTGCTGATACAAAGTCCAGCTTTGTATCAGCTATGGCCACTATGGTGGCCAGTAGTGATCCTCGGATGTTGAAACTGTGGCTGCTACTGTTTGATGTTTTTATTAATGACCTGGAGAGTAGGAAGGAGGGTGCCTTCAGCAAATTCATGGATGATACTAAGCTACGGAGAGTGGTTATCGTTGAAGCATAGGGCTTCTTTTCAGAGAGATCTTCTGTCGTGGTTTAACCCCTGCAGCAACTAGAACCCCACAACTGCTTGCTCAACCCCCTCTTCTACCACCCCCGCCAAGAAGGAGGTGGGGAGAAGAGGGGGAAAAAAAAAAAGAGGAGGGTAAAGGGAGGAAAAAACCCAATTGTGGGTTGAGGTAAAGACAGTTTAATCAAAACAATAACAAGAAAGGAAAAATAACAATAACAATAATGATAATGGCATGGGTCACTCTCACCACCTGGTGAATTGTCACCTTCCCAAGCAATGAGCATGGATTCCCGCCCCCCTCCTCCCCCACTAACTCCCATTTATATACTGAGCATGATGTCTATGGAATGGAATGTTTCATTGGATGTTCCATTGTGCTGTCTGTTCTTCTATGGGAAGCTGAAATAAGTCCTTGAGTACTGTAAATATCACCTAACAACAACTAAAACCAGTAGGTATTATTGACATGCCTTTCACAGTGATCGCTAGAAAAAAAATGAACCCTTTCCTAGCCGAAACCAGAACACCTCAACAGTCTGGAGAAATGAGCTGACAGAAAACTCATGAAACCATAGCAGCATAAAAGAAGATGCTAGAGGAAAGTTCACATGCTTTCCCAGTGGCAGAAAGGAGGAATTTCAAATTTCCATTTCATTACTGGGATGTAATAGTAGTCTACAGGATCCTTCAGTGATTAAAAAAAAAAGGAAAAAAAAAAAAAAAGGGGATGTTATGTGTGATCTAACTTTAAGTCAGGAAGGGATCCTGCATTTCACAGTGGTGATTGGCAGTGTTGTTTGGGCGTCCTCCTCCTCTTCCAGGATATGCAACTGTAAACTGAAGAACAGATAGCTGAGGAACATCATAAAAATTTTGGTTTGACTACTGGCAGGGAGATTGATAGAGATAGCAAATGCACATAGGTTTTGTACACAGTGTTCTCCTTTCTTCAACATAAGATCATAATTTTTATTCCTGTGGACAACTGTTATCCTGGGTGATACTGGGCTGATGCGATCAAATCTTCTCGTGCACTCCAAAACAAGTCTGTATTTTTAGGTATTGTCGTCTTCTACTGGGGATGAGAAAGAACACCTTTTTGATTTGGGCTATAATGTCCATGTACGTGTATCTGTGTGTGGAAAATCGATTTCAAGTATTTTATTAGGAACCCACTCCAATTAATGTAAGGAATGCCATAAAACTGGTGTAAGTAAATTTATTCTGGTTATTTTTCTGCGGTTGAAAACATAAACATAATAGTGTTCTGCTTATGGTTATTTCATACATAAATGCATCTAAACCAGAATATCAGTCTGGTAATACTCAAAATCATATCTAGTGTAAGTAATTTGTATTTAGAATCCTATTATTAGAAACATAAGAATCATGAATTTCCTTCTTGAAGCTTTATGTTTTATGGTTTTATAGTTTAATGTTAATGTTAAAAGATCTTTGTAAAAATGTGTATTTAAAACTTAAGGTTGACATTTTACAAGAGAATTACTAGGTGGAAGAAAGTGTGTGTGTTACAAATATAAATTTGCAGATTGCCAATAATTTGATCGACAAGCACAGTGTGGAGATACTGGCAACTGTTGCTTCTGCGTACTTTTGTATTCTTACAGTTGGCTTCTAACTGGCAAGGACAGGTGGCCATAAATTATGATTTTTGTATGTTTCTGAAGTAGATAAAACATTTATATGATTTTTTTAAATTGCATTGGCTAAATATCATGTTTATTTTACTATTTTGTTAATAATATGAAAGGTTTCTGTGCCCAGCTTTTGAGTAATTGGAAGGTTTGTTCTCAAGTAATTTCTCGTTAAGTAATCAATGTTACTTTGTGGTAGTAGCAACCTTTTAAAGTTTTTCTTGAAAAGAATTAATAAAATTTGACACTATCAGGCCTTTCTCTTGCTGATAATGAAGAATGTTCTACCACAAAGTCAGAATTGGTTGTTTTGGTTGTACTTCATAAAGTATTTGGGACTTCTCAAGCACAGAGTTTAAAAGGATTTTAGAAAAACCCTGTGAACTGCTTTTTGGGGGATCAGGCTTGTTCTGCTCATTCTGGGAAGTTCAAAATAAGGACTAAGGTCAGTTTTCTAGGGTGGGAATTCATAGCTTTTGTTGCTATCTATTCTTGTTTGTCTGCTAGAAGCTTACGGAGGGGCTAGGGGAATTGAATGGCAAAAGGAATCTGAAGATACTCTATAGGAACTTTTTTCTAGTTGTATATTTAGCTAATTTATATAAAGTCAGTGTACTGTTTCTCTCTGAAGTTAACGATCCAACATATTATGACTTTAGAGATCCCATAAAATAAAAAGATATCTCCTGCTTTGTTACATGAAACTAGCTCTCTCAGGGATAAATTGAAATTTGGTGTGGTTAATAAGGAGAAAAATTACTGAATACTAGACACAAAAATAAGTTTTTCTTTTAGCAGAAGGAAGCTTTGCTCTTTCTACCTATTATTGCAGAAATTTAGATTGGAGTTTAGCCTTACCTTGGGCTCAGGGCAAAGATAGAGCCACTTTTTCATTGTCTTGTGGCAGTGTTTTCCTAAGGTTATTTTTGTGGGAGAAAATCACTGAAAAAGACTGAGATTTATTAACTTTTTGAGTGTGTAGTATTTAATGACATGGTTTCATTGCTTTTTATACTATTCGTATTCTAGAAGACATTTCCTTTGACTTGAATATATTTTAAGACCTAAAAATAGTGAAATAAACACACTTCCTCCTTAACTCTGTTACTGTATTGCAGTTGTTTTCTGAAAATAAATTGCTATTCTGAAAGAGCTCCAAGGGATTAATTAAATGTCTCCAGCTGTTGATTTAACTATATATATATAGTTAAATAGCTGATGTAACTATATGCTTATTAAAAAGCAGGTACTTAACCAGTTGCTTTAAGAAGAAATAAAGTGAAGTAACTACATAAGCAATGCTCAGATTGTTAGTAAATTTAGTTTAATGATACAGAAGGCGACATACTTACTTTATGACTCTCTTGAAGATTGTGACAACACTAAAGGTTGGCTAGTACCTGAGGATAAATATTCATATTTTTGTTTCTAAAGGGCTGTGAGATAACAAGTTCATGCGGTCCAATGAACAGTACTGTAACTGTATGGAAAGCAACTAATGTTTTCAGACTATCTAAATCTTCATATTAGGATTCATTTTCAAGAATGAATTAATACACAAACCCATCTGTTGGGTGCCTATTTTCAGAACACTGATGAGGTGTGAGGAACATCATGGCAAGGCAGTGAAGGTTTCCGATTCAAAAAGTTGGTGAAGAAAATCGTATGACTTGCTAAAAACTAGCAGTTTAACAAATGAAGTAGTAAAACTTTTTTTTCCCCCCATCATTCTTTTATAAGGATAAAATGTAACTGAAACATTCGTGTCTCCTCTTTTAAAATTTATTGGACCTAATTTCAGCTCTGGTCTGGAATTTCCTGGCTTTGGCAAGCTGGATGGTTTTAGAAAGGCTATGGGAGGAGAGGGGGAAATATTTTTCCTTGTTGGGGGCTGAAAGATTTTCTTAAACCCATTAATTAATCCATTTGTTACCATTCTGATAACTTCTCCTCTGTCCCCAGCTCCCCTCCAAAAAATTGTTTCAAGAGGTTGTGGGCCATTGAAGACTGACTTTGTGCCATTGGGCTTTTTTTCATCTTAGCTGAAGAAAGCTTCAGGGTTCAGTTTTTAATTAAAGTTGGTGTTACACGTAAACCTAGTGGAACAGGAGTGCATTTCTGTCAGTGCAACTCTTTTGCCTTCCCATTATTACTGAGCTTGAAACTCTGGGCAAAAGCCAAGGATAGCCCGTGCCTTTTGAGACAGCACCTGCCTGGTGATCTCCCTCACTTCACCCAGAGTGAAAGAGGCTCTGTTTTATCTCAGCGGCCCGGGCCTTGATGTCACAAAGACCTCATAATGTTTCAGACTTCAAGCATGGACAATCTGCCCTTTTTTACAGAGCAGCATGAAACAAGCTTTCTGTTGCCCTCTTGTTTTTGTCACTGACAGCTTGGCCTAATCCACTTATTTCCTCTTTGCTTTGGAGAAATACAGTACTGATGTGGGTCGGATGCTTTTTTCACTCTGTGTCAGCAGAGGCAGTTACACAGCATTCAGTAGGAGACATATAAAGTTAAAAAGTAGATAGGAGCAAAATATAAATCATGTATGTAGAAGTAGGTTAGTTAAGAGATGAATTGGGCAATTTCTTAGTAGTTAGTTTGAGGCATTGATTTTCCTGAGGCAGTTCAGCATTGAAATGTTCTTGGTGTACTCGTGTCTGTCATTGTAACCCGGCTTGAGAGTATTTTCATACACTTAACTTCCATTCCGTGCCCAGAAAATAACCCAGCTGTAATGAACTTAGCTGTTCCTAGGTCTGTTCCTATTTAAATTCTCGGGACATGGAGGAGCAGACCAGATCAGAACCACTCTAATTCTGAGGCTTTCCAGCTCACAGGGCCATCTGGAGGGGTTCATTCAAGTTCATCGCCCTTAGTTATTAGCACTGACAACAGTACTCTGACTTGATACAGGCTGCTAAAAAGAATTAACCAATGTGCTGTTCCTCTCACTATCCTGTGTTGTCCTTCATGGTGCTTCACCTGTAAATATAAATACTGGTGATCCTATTGGTTTTTCTCAGAGTTCTGCAAAGGAATGGCTGTCTCTGGAACTGAAAGACTCTCAAGCTTGAATTTAAGTAGAGACTGTAGCATTTCTTCTTTGGAAATTTTCATAGGCTTATTGGCACCCTCTGAAACTCGTGAGCCACTTAAGTCTCCATAAGGGGAGACATTCTAAGCTCTTACTCATATTATTTGGGAAAATCTGACTGAGTGCAACATAAAAATTAGTATATTGGAAATACCTCATTCCTGGGTGATTATTTTCTTGTTCATTCAGCCTAATATTTCCCATTTAGTAAATTCAGCATCTGTTAAATAAAGCAAATACTAAAGCTCCATTTGCCTCTACAGATAACCCGATTGAAACTTGTAAAGAACATTAATTCTTTACTTACAGTTTGTATTTTTCAGCTATGTAACATGTTGAACATACTTGCAGGTTGCTTGCTCAGTTATCTTTTTTTTGTAGGTTTTTATCTCAGGATCTGGAAAGAGTTTGTGGTACTCTCCTATTTGTGGATTAGCAGAATAGAATAGCAGAATCAATAGACTTCACTAGAAAGATGTCTATTTATCCTCTATATTTGATAATTTTCCATCCAGTGGTTTCTCTTTATTGCTGCCAGTGCATGCTCCTTGCTCATGTTCAGCTTGCTGTCCACCAGGACTCTCAGCTCTTACCCAGCAGAGCTACACACCAGGCCAGTCAGTCCCCAGCTGTTACTGCTGTGTGGGTTTCTATCCCAGGTGCAGGACCTGGTGTTTATCTTTATTAAATCTTATGCAATTCTTGATGGCTTAGTCTTCCAGCACATTCTGGACTCTCTGTATGGTGGTTCTTCCTTGTGGTGTATCTGGCTTTCTTCCGGTTTGGTGTCAGCTATGAACTTGGTTAAGGTGCATTTAATTTCATCATCCAGATTATTTATAAAGATACTGAGTATTATAGGACTGCCAATTTGACATTAAGCCATTAACTGCTGCTCTGAGCTATAGACAGGAAGATTCAGACATCCCTGTCTTCTGATACTGACTGAGCAAGCTAAAGATGAACCTGGTCCAGCACAGAACATTTCTCACTGGATACCAGACAGTTTGAGAACTTCTGACAAAGAGCAAGTCCCCTTCAGCCAAATGTGTCCTACTTGCAGAAGTTTAAGCAGTATCTGGAACGTCTTTTGAAATTACAGTAGTTGAGAAATGCAAGTCCATGATGTAGATCATGATGGAGAAGGACTCTTTGCCGGGAAGGGTAATGATAGGACAAGGGGAAACGGTTTTAAATTGGAAGAGAAAAGATTCAGATTAGATATCAGGAAGAAATTCTTTACAGTGAGGGTGGTGAGGCACTGGAACAGGTTGCCCAGGGAAGTTGTGGATGCCCCATCCCTGGAAGTGTTCAAGGCCAGGCTGGATGGGGTCTTGAGCAACCTGCTCTAGTGGGAGGTGTCCCTGCCCATGGCAGGGGGGTTGGAACTCGATGATCTTTGAGGTCCCTTCCAACCCAAACCATTCTATGATTCTATGATCTCCATTCATGCCTTTACTGTACAGTGTGGAAATGAAAAAGAATAATTACTGGCCTGCAGCAGCTTCTTTGAGGTTCCTTTTTGTTGTCAGCCTGTAAGTTCACAACTTATCCTTCTACGCTGTTTCTTCAAATCTGAGTTTAAAAAAGAGATTTTGTAACTAAGAGGAACTGTGAGGGACGAACAGACCCTAGTCTTTCTGTAAAAGGTGCCTATGCAGCCCTGAATTTGAGATGTAAGCATTTGATGTTAGTTAAAATTTGAAGCTAATAATGTTTGTGCACAGGTACTTGAAGTATAACTGTACAGCTGTCCTTGTACAGGATATGTGACCTATAAACTTCTTGTTTTAGCAATTATTTGCTTTTTAAAGAATAAGTTCAGCAAATATTGTTTATCTTATTTCATAATAGCCTTCTTCAGAGGCGCTGAGCAATTCCAATTCCTGTTAACTGTAGTACCTCTGAAAATGAGACTATCCAGATCTAATACGTTGTCTGAGAATGTTAAGGAATAATAAGCAATCATAAGGCAGCATCTAGTTTTAAATGAAACTTAATGTGTTTCTGTTTTAAAAAGTCTTTTATACATGTGAAATAAAAATATAGCTATTGGTGCTTTATGAATGTAACTTTTTTAAATTTTCATGGATCTTTTCAGTATTTTCTTGTGCTGATATATGGACAGTGATTAGATGTTGTGTCTTTTGTTCAGATATTTTATATATTTCTTAAATGCCTAAGAGGAGATTAAGTTTTGGATTCTATTGGAGCCGAATTTTATTTTAATGTGCACTTCTACTCTGGAAATAGTTCCATTAGACCATATTTGAAATAAATCAATGGACAGCGTATCCCAGCAATCTAGATGGCTGGTACAATTGTCAAGGTTCAGAATGTGTGGAAGATAGCTGAATAAATAAATAATGATGCTGCTGTAATTAGAGCAGCACGTGAGCTATCATAATTGACTGGTTTACACAAGCAATCCCCACCACTCTGCTAGTTAGTTCCATTCTGTCTCAAGACTATTTAGTTTCTGATAGCAGTTGATTTTTATCTGCTTTTCTGACCTTCTGCCAGTTGGAGGCTGTCAGCATTTAAAAGCTGAAGTAGTGTTGTACCGGGTGTCTGTAATTCTGCTGCAGTCTGTGATGAGGGCATTGGTGCTAGTATAGTGTTACGGGATTCATAAGTAGAAAAAAGTTATAATTAGAACTAACTAAATAAATATATCCTCTAAATATCTAAGTTATTCTACTCAACTGTTGTTTTACTGTAGGATATGATTTTGAAAAGTATACCCATTACTTACATGCATGCTGCTCTGTTGTAGTCTTGTGACTTTCAATAAGTGTTTTTCTGTTTATAAGAGGCAACGTGCTTTGAGCATCCACAGAATTTAGTGCTAAAGTCCAGTCGCTTCCCATTTTTCAAACTAACGGAAAGCTGAGCAGCTGTTGTAAATGGCACTTCTGGAACTCTGAAAATAAAAATGTAATTCTTCCCGACAATTTTATTGTAGGTTGTTATGCATTAAAATGAAAGAAACATCGTTTCATTCTCAGAGTTTAGGTTAAAACTTCAATTTATTTATTACAATTAAGAATTTAGTTGTACGCTGGATATTTAATAGAAATAATTCAGACAATAAGGGTGGACTCTGTAATACGATGTTTTTTATTGTTGTAAAGTGGACATGTCGGTTTCCAAGAGGATTGCTTTTTTTTTTTTGCCTGAAAGCAGGACTTGAAAAACCTATGAGCTGGAAATGGCAAGTTGTTAGCTATTTCAAGTGCAAAAGCTGAGAGTTAAGGATAAGGAGCAAAATCAGCTGTTACTCGCTACTGGAAAACACTGATGGAATTTTTAACGGGAGTCAGTACTGTTTGGAGGATCCAAGGTCTTACCAGCATTATGGGAAAAGCTGGAGACAATGTGCTAGCAGATGCTCAAAGAAGACTTGCTCTTTGCAGATGTGCTAAAACATGGTGAAGTTGCATCACAGGTGACTGTGTTCCTGATGCCTTCCCAGGGTGGTAAGGTACTGCTTCTCTATCGCTCCTCGGAGGTGGATCGAGGCAGAGAGCCTGTTCTGAGCATTCTTCAGCTTCTGGGTTTGGATCATTTCTCCTCCATGGGTAACTCCTGTGTTTACATCTTTGCTCTTCCTTGCAACTTTTGTAACTCAACAGAGAATTGACATGGAATTATTTCAAAACTGCAGATTCAGCAGTGGCAGCGTTAAGTTCTCCACAGACTGAGTTTTGGCGTTAGGAAGCCGCTGTGCCTGGAGGACAGGGTGAAGGGCTGTATAGTTGTATCAGTTTGCATTAGTTTCACGTTTTGTTCACACTGGAAAAATATAAACACAAAATAGGGAAGTATTTTTCAGTTTTAATTAAAGTTCTAATTCTACAAAATTTATTTTCCTTAGTTCCCATGACTGCTGTTGGACTTTTTCTTGCTTGTCATTGAAACGTAGATAGAGCCTCAACTCTAGTTCCTGAGTCCCATTTTTTGAACAAATTCGGTATCTGAGACTCCCCTGTCTTTATGTGAGCATCACAGAGTGTTTTTGTTCCACAGTAGCTTTTTGTTATGCTGCTTCTGTCATTTCTGGTTTTTAGAATTTGATTAAAACATGGATTTGAAGCCTTGGCTAAAATATACAAAATACTTGAGAAGTGGAGTAGTTCACTTGTCCTTGAGCTACATGTCTAATTTTGTAGACAAATAAAGACTGTAAAGCTGCTTTAAAAAAGCCAACTTAACTTTCCATTACAGAAGGTTTCAATCAAGTTGGGGAGGAGAGTTCTTGACTGGTGGCACTACATGTCTTTATTTAAAAACAAAAAGTAAAAAAAGAAAAATCTTTCAGTAGTTACACTTGAAATCAGGTTGTCTGCTTTATGCCATTGTGGCATTTGGACAGATTCGGCTTGTCTTTTGGATAAATTGAAAACTCTTCTATTGAGGTAAAGTTACAGTTTTAGGAGAACATAGTAATGTTGTAAGGAGACAACTGGAAACTTATGCCCTTCCCATTTTTGAGAAGCTAAATCTATGCTGCCTTTTTTTTTTTTTTTTTTTCCTCCTCAAACTTTGAAGTTAGGAGGAGACTATCCTCTCTTTTCCTGTTCAGAACTTCTGGAGTTTATAAGCTTTAGTAGATTTTTGGTGAAATGAGAAAAGCTGCCTATTTTAAAAAATGGAAAAAAAAATCATGAAGTTGAACTAATTAGAGATGTAGGAGGAAGTAAGTATTAAATATGTAGGTGAGCATATTTGGGTAAGCAAATCTTCAAGCCCTCCTCCTGGAAACAGAGCAGGAGCCATAGGCCAAGCTGTCGGTTGTCCTAAGGATGGAGAGGAGGCTGAAAGAGACCCACAAAGAAATACAAATAAAGGGACAAAAGCATGAACTAGCCAGAAGTCAGAACTGATCAACATCAGTGATGTGTTTATTTAGGCTGGGGCTTCTCAGCGATTGTGGGGCCAGATGAGAACAAGAGAGCACTCCCAGTGACGGCTTGCACTGTGGCTGGCAGGGGATCTGTGTGTCCTGTGTGGTTTGAGTGTTGCTGAAGAGGTTGGATGGAAGCCTGGCTTTCCCGATTGGTGAATATCGCGAGCAAACATGCTACCTTTTCTGTAGCTGTTTCTTAAAATCGCAGCAGTTTTATAAAAAATGCATGTTATTTGGGTATTAGTTGATGTAAAAATTATTTAAAGCTTTAGGGTCTTTATTTGCATGCTTTATATTTACGTTGGAGCTACATTTTTAAAACATACTGTAGCACTTAATTGATGTTGGACTTTTCAATTGGAAAATAATGATTTCTGTTTCCAGATTTTATTGGTAGGATGTGTCTAATTTTGAATTATTTGGTAAAACCTGCTGTGCTTGTTTTTCTTATTTGAACAGAAATTCAGTTCTTGTTAAGAAAAAATATTTTAAAAGGATTTTCTTGTGTAAACCACTATAAAGTGATTAAAAGTGATAAGCTCTTCAAAAGGCAGTGTCTTCCAGTATTTGAATAGCTTACATACTAATTGGTTTTTCAACTGTGTGCCTGGGTCACCTGTGACTTTTTGTTCATCAGCATGTTTTGCTACAAGGTAGTGTATTTGGTAGTTTGCTCGCTGTTTTTAGACTACTACCTCATAATGTGTTTTGCTATTTCTTGATGATGTTTTCAGTAACTTGATCTGCTTTTTGAGTTCTAGCATAAACTATTTAGAAAACTTGATATTATACTTGGTGGAAGAATGTTTTGCTTTTATCTGTTTCTGGTATAAAAGTTAAAAGTAATTTCTGTAAATTAATTTCAAAGTATTTATCACTATAAAATTGAAAAATTAAAACAGAGGTTATCTCTTTGCATTTGTCCTTTATATTGATGTTTGTGCCTTTACCTTTGAATGTTTTGATTTCTAGGTATCAATCTGTCGAACAGTAACTTGCTAGTATGAAGCCAGAAAGGAATTCATTAATAGGTTGTTGTTTTACATTTAAGGTTTTTTTTTTTTCCAAGTAAACTGTGTAAACGAAAGAATAATCTGAGCATGTCTCAGATACGCAGCATTAACTTCCAACTTGTTTACAGTTGTGATTAGTTTGGCGCTTATGTAGAACAGCTGGTAAGCCTTTATAGAGGATTTCATTAGTAGTAAAGAGGAAAACTTTCGCCTTTAACAGAATTTTGTCTTCTGTATAGCTTGCCCAATTCAGGCAGCGGAAGGCACAAACTGACGGTCAGAATGGATCAAAGAAGCAGAAAAAGAAGAAGAAACCAGCAAACATCAAAGATGAAGAATCAATACAAGGTGGGATTGATACTGATCGATCTCGAGGTGATGAAACGTCCTCATGCAGCAGCTGGAGGGAAGCAGATGCTACTGCTGACTTTGCTATTATTAGAACTTTGCATAGTGGAGAAATTATCAGACACAACCAGACTTACACTATTGAGGTAGGTTCATTTCAGGTGATCAGTTACTTGTGGGGAGGGACAACATAGTCCATTAATTTTGAGAGTAGGAATAAAGGAGTTATATGAGATTTTTGCTATGATTTTCTTGTCTTCTCAGTCTGACCTTAATATGTCCAGAGACAGCACTTTCTACCTGCCTGCCAGCATCGTTTTTTCTGTGGTAGTCAGTGTCCTGTAGTTTATGGGAAGTTTGTTGGTACTGCTTTACTCCCTTAATGGACAATAATTGGTTTTGGTTTATTGCTTAATTTTGTGCATTTTGTTTTATTAAACGTTTACAAATTGAAGTGGATTTTTGATCATTGCAACTATGGCTACATCAAAATGCAAAACTGAACGTCTTTCTTGTTTTACAAGAATTACATAAATGTAATTTGAGCCTTTCTAGTTGAGGAGGAGGAATGAATTTAGAAAACACTACTTAGAACTGGATGACTTAAGAGACTGATAAACAGATACTCTCCTTTTACTACCTAATGATACATAATCCTGGTTGCTAGTGCCTGAAAGTACATGCTCCAGGAGAGTTGTAAGATGCCCCGTGTGGTACACACTGGCAGCCCAGTTCAGTTCTCAGTGGACATGAATTCACCTAATGTAGTCTGGTGTTCCAGATACGAGGGACAAGAGATGTTGATGTTATTTACAGAATAGCATATTCCATTCATGCAAGCAGTGCCTCTAAAAGCACAAGTGGTATTCTGAACAAGGATTTCAACACAGATTGTCAGCTCTGTGCATGTGAACGCAGTCTTTTCTGAGAGATGTAGCACAGATGAATGCTCTGCATTTTGACTTGTCAGTCCTGTGCTAGAATAAACCACTTGTAACTATTTTGGATCCATTATCTCATTTCCAGCAACTGAGAAGTATAGAGAAATGAAACTTTTTAAAAATTTCTTGCATTTGTGATTTATGTTTAAAAAAAAAAAAGTTGCCGTGGTGGAGTGGCAGACAGGCTAAATCATACACGCAGATAAAAACTTGTGAAGTAATTGATTCATTTATTTTACTGTTTTAAGCCTACAGTATATCAGTACGCTAGATATTTTGAACTTCATGAGTACATGCCCTTAATACGCAGCTTTTCATACTTACAAAGTTTATGTTAGGGCTTCAAAACTGTAGTAACTCAATTCAACTCATGGCTTTTCCTGGAGGAGGTAATAAAAGGTTTAAAGAGTATTTAATGCTAAAATGACCCTTTTCATCGGTGATGATGCCCTGTAGGAGAAGAGAAAGGTGTACTTTATGAAATGCAGCAGATTGTTTACAGCTAAGGAGAGAGGACTGCTAGGGCACAGAGCTCTTTAGAGCGAATTGCTTAAACTGCTGTTTTAGCAATATTATAGTCTACATAAATATGATAACTGTATGAAGAAACTTTCTTAACCAAATATATTTTGAAGTACATCATGATTGCATGTTACAGATGGACTCTGCTGATATACATGCTCTCAGTCAGGATAAATGTCTCTGCTACAATTGGAGAAATGGGGTAAAGTACAGAATCATAGAATAATTTAGGTTGGAAGGGAGCTTCAAGGTCATGTAGTCCAATCCTGTGCTCAAAGAAGGTCTAATTAGATCAGGTTGGTTCTAGTAGCCTACGTTGACCTCTGACTGCTAATAGTACAAGACAAAGATGATTTTAAAAAGTGAAATAAGATCCACACTGCAGATGCTAAAGATTACACACGCAGATATATTCTTAAGACTTAAGGGTATGATTTTTCTGAGATCTACCTTATTCCCAAAGCAACTTATCCTACTTTCAAATAAATAAATATAGAGATGCATGGGCATTTTGGGTTGTTGGTTGTTGGATTTTGGTGTTTTTTTAAACATAGCTTTAAAAGAATAAGCGTGGTGATTAGTGTTTGCTTGTAATTTGACTCTACTGAATTACTCATGTCTTGGTGACTTCTAAGGCAGTGTTCACTTGCACCAAAAAAATCTGTTCTCAATTGGGAGATCTTTTTTTTTTATTACATGCTATCTGTGGCCTGCTTATTCATGTTAAATTGGTGTTTTGGAATTGGAAGATGATTGCAAAAGTCTCTATATCTGTGCAGTATTCATAGAAGAGGAAAAATTGTGATAATGGTTTCAAGAAGTCTCATAGCTTACTGGTTTTAGTCTTATAAGTGCAATGATTTGGACAGAAAGCCTGTCTTGCAGTAATTGGATTAGAGTTTGCTCAGTTGAACTGGCAGGCAATGTAATAGGCAGTTTCAGGCTAATCTCTGCAGTGGAGGATTACAGACAGTTTCTTTGAGCTGTTTGCTTTTTCACCCAACATTAAATCTTTATAGGTTGCTGTGTCAGGAGAGTAAGGCAAGATTACTGGAGGCACTATGCAGGATTATTTTCTAAGTAAATTTTGATTGCACTTACTTATTTAATCTTTTACTGGAATTCATATTTACAATTGTTCTTCCTGTGCCACAAAATAGACTTAGAACGTCTGATTATACTACCTATCTATCTAAAAATCCAGACTGGCCTCTTTTGTGGTTGTTTTGTGGATAGAAATTGATCTCCCTGCAATTTTTCTAGTATGATTTTTTTTTTTTTTTTTTTTTTTTTTTAGTCCCCAGAGGAATTAGCATGCCCAAATAAAAACAACAAAGAGTTCTCTTACTGAATATAAGCAACAGAAAACAAAATAGAAGTACTCCTCTGGGAGCTGATTTCCCATCTGATGTTAGAGGAGTTACTTTTCAGAGAGGGCAAAATTCTATTTGGAGAATTCAAAGTTATTTTTTGCAGTCATCACTTTCCCTTTTTCCCCTCTGTCTTCCTAAGGGTGGGTTCCTCCATCCCCTTGTAATACCTCAAGTTACAGAAGCTAATTGGAAGAACTGTCATTGTTTTGTACTGTCCTTACCCATTCCATTTTACCTTCTATCTGAACTTATTAGCAGCTTCTATAAGGCTTTCCATCCTAAGTTAGAGGAACAGTTTGTTTACAAGATTTATTAGCGAAATGCCCATTGGTATTTCTTGGTTAAAGTATCAGGGTCTTAACTTGTTTCACATTAAATGATCTCACGTTAAATTGTCTTGGTCTTACAAAGAGGATAATACCTTGAGGGTCTAGTTGCCTTTTTGTCTTTATTCTGTTGCACCCTGATAACTTTTGGTCTTGACACCCATAGTGTCTTTTTCCATACAAAAGTAAAAAAAAAAATCTAGAAGACACAGCCCAGGAAATACATTTGATAAATGAAACTCTTGGTTTAGGATTGCTTCTTTTTGTGACTTCCTGCAATTAAGAATGGAAGAAAGCAAAAGCCACTTCGAGAGTAAATAATTGCTGAGATCACCTTCTCTGAGAAGTCTTGAAATGATGCATAGGGGCAGACTGCTTTGCAAGAATGTACTAATGCCAGGAAAGCAAAAGAAATTAATTTGTGGCACAGTAAAATTGTCCTTGAGTCACTTGAGTAGTAAAAGCTGTTATACAAAGCTTCTTAGAAAAGAAAAGTTCAGAGTTCTGTGATGAAGAATACCTGATAATTGATTAAGGTTGGATTAGTAACTCGTCTTTTGTTTTTCACAGGACAAATCCATTTGGTAATAGTTTTAGAATGGCTTAACTGTTTACTCAAGTAGGTGATAAAGTTTATGGCTCCATGTTCATTGTTCACTAACAACAGGAACAGAAACTGAGTAGGAAGGAGACACTCTGTAGGATTCTTGAGAAGAACTAGGGACGGACAGTTACAGAAATATGGAGACATGAGCAGTATGGAGAGACAGAGAGGACGCTTCAGTGAGAAAAGGTGCAGGTGGCAAGTGTGGGTAAGGCATTCCTATGCGAGAAGCGTGAAAGCAAAGAGCAACCAAAGGCTTTGGCTAGAGAAGAGATACTCTGGGATGAACAATTAGATGGAGGATTTGAAAAAAGGGGGGGGGGATAAACAAAACGTAGTAAAAATTAGCGATTTTCTACTAGGTTTGAGCTTATCCCAGGATCTAAACATTCTTTTATCATCCTTCTTATAAACAAGAGGCTATTTGTATAATTCAAAAGCATTACAAGGAAAAACTATGTAAGAAATCAGACTACTTGGTTGGGGTTTTTTTATGTTGGAGAGGTGGCTGGATTTCATGCACTGTATAAAGAACTTCAACAGTCCTTAGATCTAATTGAATATGTAAATTTCTAGGAATACTTTTGAGCTCCCTTTCTTTGTGAAGTGTTCTGAAGTTGAACAAACCATGAAAAATTATAGGGCGATATGGCCATACATTTCTGATCTGTGTTATGAAAATAAATAATGATGTGGTTTTCCCTGATTTTGTTCTTCCAGCGGACTTTATCCTAGACCAAGGACGTAGACTACAAACAATATGTAAAATTTGTGTGTGTCTATATGCATATATATGCAAATACAGATAGAAGTATATATAATATGAATAAACATATGTATTTATTTTAAAAATTAAATACTGTTAGGTACTAATTGTGTATTCCACAGCAGCAACACTTTTGTCACCCTGCAGTTTTAAAACATAATTTTGTTTCAGTTTGTGGTTTATTTTTAAGGTGGATCTTTTTAATTTTTAAAATTGTATGTACTGCATGAATTTTAGCTTCCACAGTTGGATTTTAAGTTAGTTTTGCGCACTCTGTATATAAAATAGTAGCCTTTTTTTACATTAATTACATTGTGGGGCTACATATTGGATTAAAAATATGTAAAATTGATGATGTTGGAATTGTAAAAACTGCAAAGCTCCAGTAGACCTGTCAGATTTTGTGTAAAAATAAAACACGTCAGGTGACAGTTCCAAATTTTACTTATGTCTGCTGATGCAAAACTGACTATGTTCCTTGAAAATAAGCCTGACAGAATTCAATGTAAAATGGAGACTGACTAATGAGTTAAGTGAATTTTGAAAAAGCCCTATTATGTACCCTTCATTTTTGATAAAGTAGCTTTAACTCAAAATTTCATTTTTTGAGTTCGAGAGGGTACTTACTTATTCTTCAATAGTGCACCTTAAATAGGTAATTTGAATATTTTGCATATTTTCCTACTAACCTCTTGTTTCTCAAACCTGATACATTGTGTGTAGTTCATCAAGGTACTCTGTGTTTAATTCTAGCGTCTTCCATGACACATTTTTGCTCAGTTTGTTACTGCTTTGTTCCTTTAATTGTTCTAATTCATTAGATGACAAGATTTGAGTCTTTGTCCTTGTTCTTCCTGATCACTTTTAGCTTTCCTTGGTTTCCATGGAAGCTGAAGGAGAATACAAGTGTTTTAAAATTCTAGTCAACATCAGAAGCCTTGCATGTGTGAAAATGGCATTCTATATATGATTATGTTCTTAAGCCAGCAAAGTTCCTAGTTAGGTAAAATTAAGCTGGACATGAGCAGGCAGTGTGCACTTGCAGCCCAGAAGGCCAGTTGCATCCTGGGCTGCATCAAAAGAAGCGTTGCCAGCAGGTCCAGAGAGGTGATTCTTCCGCTTTACTCTGCTCTGGTGAGAGCTCACCTGGAGCATTGTGTGCAGGTCTGGAGCCCTCTGTATAGGAAAGACATGGACCTGATGGAGCGGGTCCAGAGGAGGGCCACTAAAATGATCAGGGGGTTGGAGCACCCTCTGCTACAGGCTGAGGGAGCTGGGGTTGTTCAGCCTGGAGAAGAGGAAGCTCCAGGGAGACCTAATAGCAGCCTTCCAGTACCTGAAGGGGGCCTACGGGGAGAGCCTGTTTACAAAAGCCTGTAGTGACAGGACGAGGGGAAATGGCTTCAAGCTGGAGGGGAACAGATTTAGATTGGAGATGAGGAGAAAGTTCTTTACTGTGAGGGTGGTGGAGCACTGGAACAGGTTGCCCAGGGAGGTGGTTGAGGCCCCATCCCTGGAGATATTCAACGTGAGGCTCGATGGGGCAACCTGGTCTAGTTGGGGGTGTCCCTGCTGACTGCGGGGGGGTCGGACTAGATGACCTTTGGAGGTCCCTTCTGGCCTAGACAATTCTAGGATTCTATGATTCTATGATCTATCAGAGAAAAGTCCTTTTTTGGTACTCCTTATTACTTAAAAAAACCCCAACCAAACAAAAAGCCCAACAAAACATTGTTACACTTCCAAAATAATATTTTATACCTGTAGGTTGTATTTTCATTAGACGACTTTGTCATGTAATTATAAGGTTTCCATGATCATGGTTGAACAACAAAGTAACTTCTTTTTTAAAGCTGGGATTTCAAGAAAGTGAAGGTGGCTTTCTCTCTCTGTATATATTCTAATCAAATTTATGTATATCTTAGCAATTTCAAATACTGTCTACATTCTCAGAAACAGATGGAAAATGTTTTGTTTAATCTTTTTAGAGTGCCATTGTTGTAAATATTTAAATGTTTTGTTTTAGCCGGAAAGTGAAATTTCCACCACAGTAGAAGATTACAGTTCTGAGGTAAGTCTTAAGTAATGTTTTTCCTAACTTTTCTTTCAACTTTTTCTTTCCCATGTTTACTGCAGTGCTGTGTGTTGTTTTTCAAAAAGAGAAGGAAAGAAAGAGCAGACTTGATATTATAGACAGAGCTGTTGCATGTCATTACGCGTATGATTAACATACCATTAAAGCAAGCATTATGTAAACTATATAATGGGATGGCTACTATAATCAGTAATGCAGCAGATATATGAACTGTTGTAACAGCGTCACTGTTACAGTTGTATTAATGCTTTGTGTTGCCATTGGAGTTGTGGCTATGCATAATTTCGACTAATTTTCTGTGGGAAATTGTTTATCAAGTTGATTATATTTTAATGTGTTCCAAAGCATCCGTTGCTCAGCGACTGGCTAGGCGTCAGTCTGCTAGTGGAAGGTGGTGAGCGATTGCCTTTGCATTGCTTATTGTTTGGGGGTTTTGTTTTGTTTTCTTTCACTTATTAAGCTGTCTTTGTCTCAGCCCGTGAAATTTACTTGCTTTTGCCCTTTCAATTCTCTCCTCCATCCGCCTGCTACTGGAGGAGTGTGTGAGTGCCTGTCGGGGAGGCTTAGCTGCTGACTGGGGTCAGCCCAGTCACACACTGGTGTCTGCTACTCTGCATCTACATGGAATATCTGAGTACAGTAGATGCTGTTTCTTGCAGGAAAACGAAGAGATAAATTCATGTCTCAATCACTTTTCTGACAATCTGGGTTTCATTTTGCAGAACTCTGTGCTAAACAGTTCTGCAAAACACACCCCAGAATCTCAAGTATGGCAACAAGTAAAAGGGGATGAAGTAATCAAATGAGTCCCATCGCTGAAGTAAATTTGGTGTGGAACACTTTGTTCCTCTCTTGAATCAGCCTTTTCTAAGAGATGACTATACCTTAGAATAACTATGTGTTTCATACTAGTATTACAGGTAGTTATTGCGCAGCCTAAGGGAATACACACACCAGACAATGTGTCCCCGACCTGTCGCACTGCATGGTGCAAAAGTAAAATTATGACCACAATGGGCAGTCTAGACATGCCCTGAAAACTGAAATGACTTTGCCAACTCAAATGCTCAGTCTTCATTTGTTCCTTCTCTCACCCTATTCTTTTGACCAACTCTGTGTCTGTTTTCTGTCTCCTAGAATTTGTAAATTCTTACTTCTCTGTCAATCTTTTCACCTTCCCTTCCTCATCCCCTTTTCCCCTTGCTTGATTTCTTAGCTCAGTCTTACAGGCTTTTCAGCCTGTTTCTGTAATTCCTTTTCCTTCCTCAGTCATTCCGAAGCCCAATTTCTTTCCCAGAATTTCCAACTCTATCCAAGGATTGGTTTTCCTTCTTTTAATATCTTTTTTTCTCCGTCTCCCTTGAAAACATCTTCTCCTGTCTTCCCTCTCCCTACGTTGAGGTCCTCCTAATGTTCAGTTCAACCTCTCCTAGATGAAAGCAGTAGGTTTTCTTTCCAACCTGTCTCATCAAATCTCAGTTTCCTCCATAGATTTGGTCTCAGACTTTTCAGTTGAATTCTTTTCCTGTCCCTCTCTTCCCCAGTCTGACTCTTTCTCTCTCACTTTTTCCTCCAGCCTTGTTTATAAGCACTTTCTTCTGGTGTGTTGGGAGAAGGCACTTGGGAGTACAGGGAAACTGTTCCCTCACCTTCATTATTGGCTACTTTCAAATACAGAATACTGAACCATGTGGGCCCTTGGTCTGTTCAGTTGTGATTGTTCTTATGGAATGCTTTTTGTGATGCAAACTTTAAAAAAAAAAAAAAAAAAAATAAAAAAAAAAAAAAAAAAAAAAAAGGCTGAGACCAGAATGGGTCTCTCACTTTTGGAATTGATACTCCAGCCCAGCTATTGGGGAGTGCTGTAAATGGAAGAAAGAAAAAACTTTTTTTTATGGAGGAACAGGCACAAGGAATTGAAGCAAACTCTACCTGGGGAAAAAAAAATCAGATTAAAGATTTAGTATTTTTCATAGATAAAATCTTTATTTTGTCCAAGGAATTAAAGTAGTAAAGAACAAAAAGAATGAGTTTGCTTTATGTATGGTAAGGTGATAGGGCAGTATGTGCTCACAGTTTGCCGTTAAGAGCATAGCAAATGCACTTACGAACAACTGCTGTGACCTTACTGCACCTTTTTAGAATATACATCGCCATGGTATGTGATTACTGTCAATGGAGTATGAGTATGTGAAGAATGACCCTTAAAAACAGTTGACAGTTGCATTAAAGTTCAAGTACAAGTGAGAGGTATTGCATATATAATGAAATATGACTAAGAAATTTTGATCACGTCTGAGGTTGTAGGAAGCGTTGTTGGAGACTGATTGTGAAAGCTCTAGAAAACACAACTTTGCACAAGGAGACAATACAGAAAAGATCTAGCATAAGGCTTCATGATAATTGTGGTTACGTTCTGATTTTTAGTGTTTTGTTGTTAGTATCAGTTCAATTCAAGGCTCTCATTGTAAAATGAATTTTCACATCTGAACACTTAACTTTTCATTCTTCAGAGCTTTCTGTAGGTGCCTACAGACTATATTAGGGAGCAGTATTTCAGATACTAAAGACAATAGAATTATAGCCAGTCTGCCTCCTGAATGTGCCTTTTAAAAAATAGCATATTTCCTTAAAATTGCAAAAATGCAATGACAGATGCACTTCTAGGCACTACTTCTCATTCCTGCAAAAGCGAACTCTCTGCGAGAGTTATTTTCTAGGACATAAGTAGGCAATATAAAACTTCTGAATAGTAGCATGATACTGGATCTGGTGAAGAACAAACTCAAGTGGTGGGAGCTGCTATTTTAATAAGCTCTTTTTAATTCTAGTTCATTACAACTGATCGGTATGTTCAATGAGGAAACAACATGTTTAGGAATGTGTATATTTTAGGAACTGAATTTTCAATATGTTTTGTGTCAGCTGTAATGTTGCTTTTATTATTAAAAGTTCTACTTAAATTTATGGCCATCCTGTAAATAAAGCAATCTGAAGCCCTTTCAGTTGAAGATGAGAATGAGTTAAATTTTCTCTGTAACAGTGTAATTATGAAGTTGTATGAAATCTTGGGCTGACCTTTTTTTTTCAGGTACATGACTTCCTTTTCAGAATGCTAAGAAACCATATCTAGAAACATAGGCCTGTTGATCCACCTTTCCCCTCATTGTTTACAACATCTGTATTGTTTTTAGTGGTTTTTGTCAGAAATTATGTTGAAATGAAGGCTGTCATGCTTCAAAATGATATAGGGTGTACAACATTTGTTCTGTTACCGTTGGTAAAATAAGTCAGATGTTTTTAATTCTTCAGCCTCTTGTCTTGAGGAATTGGGTAAAATTTCCCTCTTTGAGACTTACCAGACACACAATTATAAGCCCGTACAGTTGTCTAAGCAAAGTGGAAGGAACCAGTGAATGTTTATATAAGAGTTCTTGTCTTGAAGGAATTTTATTGTCAGCACACTCTAGTTCATTTTTGTTCTGCCACCTCTCTAAATATCTACACTATCAAAGGTAGCAGCCAAACTGAAGGCTGATAAATCCTTCATATGACCACCTTGCCTTTTGTAACATACTATTCAGTTTGAGTAAGAATGAGACCTAATTGCATAGTCTTAAGAAGCTAATCACCATTAGAATTTATGGTCTAAACTCAGAACTAAGGGAAGTTAAACTTTTTCCAACAGTTACAATTTTTTAATTTTTTTCTTTTAACTGTGTAAGGTAAAGTTGCTCCCATTTTTTTTTCTATATGCCTCAGTTTTATGGTGTAACTGAAAGAGTGTTTGACCTGATTATTTTTTTTTTCTCTTATTGACTCTTTTCCCAACTTGCAAAGTGTACCTCTGAAAGGATGGTTAATACCAAGTCTACAAAGTTGGTGTTTTTTTTAAAACATTAATGAGATTTTATACCTCAACCTTAACTACTACATAAAGAAACCTTCTGTTGTGTGCTATTAATATATAGAAAAATATATTAAGCTATGATATTTTAAAAAGACATCAATTGTTATCCTTCAGAAGTTATTAACCTTACTTATGATTGTAATTATTTTCATCACAAACTGAAAATGTTTTTGTTTATGGAGTATAAAAAAAGCCCCACAACTGAAATTCATTTTCCCAAGTTGCCCTAATTTCTCATTTTAGCTAAGGTTCATATAATCAGTTGTGACATAACTAGAAAATCGAGAAGTTAAGAACATTGACAAGCAGTGTTGGAGATCTAAGTATTAATTTTTGTGAAGGAATCAGATGTCCAAAATGTAAAAGAAGGGGGGGGGTGGGGAGAGGGGGGAGAAGGGAATGAAAGCATAAGGTAAAATTGTTAATCCATTCTAGATACATCTCTAAGTTTCTACTACCAAATCAAAGCACGTTTTTAATCGCAAGTCTGCTTGCCAGTCTCTAATAGGTTATATTCATGTATTAAAGTATTTTCTACAATTTTCAGTGATTAAACAGTATGTATTGATTTATGCTGAGCACAAGTTTGCTATTTATAAAGGGAAATCTCTGTTTTATTGGCATTAATGTTATAAGAGTTACACTTTACATATTATTGTAATTTCTGAGGTACAATTTCAGGTCTTCCAAGGTCTAAGAAACATTCAGAGGGGTACAGTGATTTCAAAAATTTAATCCTGACCTCTGGTGGCAATTGTCATGAATCGCTGCCTTAATTCAGTGGTGGAAATTGGTTTTCTTTGTGTTTCTCTGGAAGAAGATTCCTTTCATTTTCATTAAGCATATGTATTTACCGATGAAATATATTTTCTATCTTTATTTTTAGCCAATAGACTATAAATTATGTTTTACTTTATATTAGTAAATACTATTTCTGTGAATTATTTTGAAAATGCAAGTAAGGAAGAAAAATCAGACAGAATGTCCTTTTAGGGACTTCCATAACCTTCACTTTTTTTCCCATCTTTTGTTGACCAGAGCAGTTGCTCCTGAGTAGCTAACGTGTTATAAAACTTAATTTTTTCCTACTTCATAGTTATTTGTTTATGCAGTTACATCCAGAGCTCTTGATACTCCTTCCTTCCGTTATCTTAAAATGCTGTGCAGTTTGATTGTTTCTTTAAATGTTTAATTGTTTGCTGGGGTATGTAACTAAGCACGTAATAAGGCTTTAAGGCATAAGGGCATTTCAGCATTAAAGGTGAACTGCAAAGCTTTAAAAGAAGAAACTACGAGAGTCTACAGCAACAGTATTTATGAGCTTGCAGAAGATCTCTGAACAGGGAAACTACTGTGGCCATGAGACAAAACACAGAAGTCCACTAGGCCTTGCCCAGACATCTTTTAACACTGAAGTTGGTATCTGGGCTACAGTCTTCATATATTGCACATGAGTGAAATCAACATATTTTGAAGCTAATAACTCAGCCCCAACTGTCTGCCTGCTCTGACACAGCAGAATCTCTGTCACGCCAGAGGCTGCCAGGCTGCTCGCATGGCTCCCGTTAGCACAGCACCCTAATCTTCTAATCCCTAGATTACAGGGCAGTCTGGTGTTTTGTCATGTTTCAACTTGCACTTTATCAGAAGGCATAAGGTGTTTGTAAGGAGAAGGCATCAGATGGGGAAGAGCATGGACTGCTACCATGTTGTAGTGGTTCACCTTTGAGGTCTAAGAGCTAGGCCAAGGCGAAGAGATAGGTGAGATGAGGTGGGATTCCCCAGGTTCCAGACGCTTGCTTTGAATTTGTATAGCAAAACCTCCTTTGTAAGTAAAAGGTCTTTTGTAGAAATTTCTAGCTGCTAAGGAGTCTGGAACATCTAACGAGATAAGGCTTTTGTGTCTTTCCTAGTAGCTCTTGTTATAAAGCATCTAAACGTCTTTGATTGTGGCACACAGAAGTTATTCACAGGAAGAGAAGTGTGTCCACGTGCTGGATTACAGGAATAATACACTACATCTTTATCAATTAAGCCTAAATAAAAGGAAAAGAAGTATTTGATAATAGAGTTTCTATTAAACTACTAGTGTAATTAATCTGGGACACACACCAAAATCTGAATAAAGCCGTTGGTGCCAGGCGCTGTGTAGACACTTGTACATTTGATTATAGAGCGAACATCTGGCAGTACACAAGCGATGTGCAGTGCCTCGATTAATTGCCTGGACTGCTGTTTGCTGCAGTTTTCTTTATGCTTTCTAAAATAAGGGAGTGATCACTCTGTGGTGTCTTCCTTTTTACTGAGGAAGTTGGGAACTGAAAGGGCACTGTGTCAGCTCTGCAAATCCTTGTCTAATGCAGATATATCCATCCTCTTAATAAAAGCTCCGTGACTATATTGATCCCATTTATATCAGTGTACTTTTATGTCGAGTAACATTGATTTCCTCAGGCATGATAGTCCTTTGTAGATAATCCCTGATCTATACTATGGCAGATGCCTGAGCAGTATAGCTTTTTTTTAAATATAAACATAGTATTTGGGTCTGAAATGTTATGATGCCTTTACGTCTTGAATACCATTATTTTTGTTTCAATCTCTGATGTAATAAACAGCTCAGAGGGGAAATACTGCTGTTCTTGCTTTCTCTTTTTTAAAACATTGGAACATTGGTCTGCTGTTTCAAAAGCCTGCCTGTCTGTTACAGTTACTCACAAGTACAGAGCATCATCTTTTTATTTGAATTTTTTTTTTTTTTTGTTAACCTGTAACTGCTACTTTGGTTTGTGCCTGCCTTTTGGAGATTTGTCATTATTGGTCTGCACAGTCTGTAGAACCAAAATTCTCAGAGAAGCTGAAAGGGGTTGCAGTGTTAGGTGAGTGAAAGAGCATTTTTTTCAAATGTCTTATGTTAAATGTATAACTTCTGCTCTTTTTTAATCTCAAGAAATTCCTTCAAATTTAGGATGAGTTACTTTCAAGAGATTAGTGACTTTCAGAAATAGTAGATCTTGGAGTGTATAGATATCTTTTAGAAAGCATAACTATGTTGGATGATATATAGAAATGTTAAATATATAATTTAAAATGCAACCATACTGCATTATGTAAAGTATAAAGCTTTGCATTGACCTTTAGATCTGAATTCCTTTGTTTTCTCTAGATATTTAAATTCATAATATGGTTTGTGTTTTTAGACCATAGTATCATTTTCAGCAATTTTGGGTGTTTTACCTGTTACCTATGCTTACTGTGATGCAATTTACTATATAAAAAAAGCTATTTTGTATTTCAAATGAAATAATTTTTTATAGCATAAAAATTCCCCTGGGCCTGCAGGAACCGTCACATATGATTCAAATGAAAATAGAAATTGAGCTTTATTTCAAATAATAATGTATTTAGAAATTGTCTTTATACAGGTAAATGGTTGCAGTTTTGTGACAAGAACAGCTATACCTGCAGACTTAATCAGGGTACAGTATTGCAGATTGAATCATAATACTACTGGTGAATACTAAAAGCCTTGAACAGTTTGTTTTGAACAAAAACTGTGCTGCTGACTAATACTTTATTTTGCATGCTGTCCTCTGCATCTGCATTGTTTGTCACATATTAATAAAGTGTATCATTAGACTTGAAATGCAAAACAATTTACTACTTCTATTACAGCTAAGATTGTAAAGCAGAACTTGCAGAAAAGCTTTATGTCCGTGCTTTTGAGGTGTGAATTATACTAACAAAGGAGGTTACCATGGCAATAAGATCTTCAATGCTGTGTTGTATGTTAATGTACTAAAGTGGTGTTTGATAACTGAATTTGATATTTGAGTTTACTTATTGTGATAAAGCATCAAAAAATGGCATGTTAAGGAACTTGGATTGATTTAGGAAGAAGAATTTGGAGAGATTTGTTCTGAGCATGGAATGCAGCACTCCAACATGCAGCTAGAGGTGATGGAGAATGAATTGGCTGGGAAACAGCAAGAGATTGAAGAGCTAAACAGAGAGCTAGAAGAAATGAGGGCAGCATATGGTACAGAAGGATTGCAACAGGTATAATTACCTTATGTTGCTTTCTACTTGCTACTCTGTTACACGTGAAAATGCAGAGCATCACCTGAAAGAGTTCACACCTAATTGCAGCTGTTCAGAGTGCAATTAGTGTGTGTTATAGAATTGCACATAATTTCCTTCAATCACATACCACGCGCTCTATTTCTTTGAATGGCATTTCCATTGTGTGTATGTTTTCTCTGTATTTTGTGACTAAAATTCCAGTCGTCTTCACAGTGACTTTCTCCAGATCAGGAATAGAAACATTATTTTCTTCAAGAAAAGTCCTAATTCTTCTCCAGTTGTGCAAAGATTGCATTTCTTGAATACCTTCCTGTTCTTCCAAGATGAAAAAAACCTCAGGTTTTGTTTCTTAAGGAATGATATAAATGACTTGATCCTTTAACAAAAAAAGTATTTGTATGTCAGACTTCACAGCCTGAAACACAAGGCAACAGTTGCAAAATGTTTTAACTAATATCTAGTAATTTGGGATTACAGGGAATTATTTATTACTTCAGAAATACCACTGGAATTTAAAGTTAGATTTTAAAGTAAAGACTATGAAATACTTATCCTTCCAGTTGAAACAAGTGGTGCTATGCACTGAAGTCAGTGCTTTGTCATGGTTCGTGTCTTCTGTCTTTCTCTTTTAATTTGGATTCAGGCCACATCGTTGTGTTTTTCTGGTTTTTACAAAGTACTACAGAATACCAAAATTGTTCTAGTATTCGGTGATTTTCACTTTCATTATTATTGCACAACTAATAATTTTTTCTGCTTTCATTTATATTTTATCTGTGAAAATGGGTGTCATGTTTTCCACTATTGTAGAGTGATCTTTCAGTGGTTGCCCTGCAGGAGGTGGTTTATCCCTTTGGCAGTTGATGAATCTCTGGTGTTGCAATTTTAACTTAAACTTAACTTCTAATAACTGTATCTTGTATCTGTTGTATATAGTTGTAATTATAGCATACTAAGTTTTTCACAATTGTGACTACAGTTAGTTTTTCCTGAAAAAGAAGACAGTGAAAATATTTGCATTTTTTAAATGGCTATGATTACTATTTTTAACGTAAATTAAAATATATTAAAACAAAATAGGCTACAGTACAATAATGTTTTTATAGTTGCAGCATATTTTTGTATGGTAGTGGTACATTACATAATATGCCAGTTTAGAAATGCATATGGTTTATTTTTCAGAAGAAACAAAAGAATTGTAAAAGGGGAGCGCAGAAGATAATATTATGTGCTGTAGTTCTGCCTGTTTGTTAAGCAAAAGGGTTGAATAAAACAAATTTAGAATTCTCATATAACAATGTGTGGATCAGAACAGATAAATTTAGTTACTCAGTTTCATTGAACAGATACAAAAGGAAAAATATGACACACTTAAGTGTCTGATCTGTTCCTAATTTTCTCTATTATAACAAAAATCTAGTATTTCCACTAGATCCATGCTTTTAAAGTAGGAGTCCAAGACAGTGTTCTGAAAAGAACTTTGAATGAATTTCCTCAAATTCTTGGCATAGTTTGTCTTGCTTAAGGGTTTTCTGGTTTTTATGTCACACTGAATAATGTCCCTATCCTCTTAATCAGTAAGCTTATCTGGAAGTATTATAGTTTTACTTCAAGACTCAGCATATAATCTGGAGAAGCTTCTTCTTGGGCGCGTTGTAAACAAAACAGTTACAGAAGGAGACTGGTTTAAGAAATTTGCAATCCATAGTGGGGAAGGTGCTACTAGCCTTCAATGAGTTCAGATTGACAAAGTGACTTTAAAGTGAGCAACATATCTTTTTATATAATTGCTCATGAAAATAGTCCCAGTTAACGTTGTAGAATTTCTGGCTGCCTGAGTGTAATCCTACAAAAGATAAAACACTTGCAAAGGATTTTTTCTGTACTTTTATCATTTCGTCATCATTATAAATTACAGAAGATTCATCTGTTAAATACACTATTGGTTTTGCAGCTTGAGCTGTTTTTCTCATGTAGTTATGAATAATTTCTCTGGATTCACAAGGTAGGATACTGCATGGTATCTATTATATGCTTTTAGTATGATGAATGCAATTTATTACACTTAAGTGAGAGATGATATAAGTTGCATTTATTGTGAGAAAAGTGTGTGGACATGAGTAGTTGTACAAAATTGCTGAAACGCTATAAATAGATACTCTGGCTTCCTTTACGATGTTTTGTTTATGTGGCCATGCTTTTTAGTTTACAAGCAGTTTATATATTTAACTAATTGACCTTCTTACAGGTTCAGATTTTGTTCCTTGGTAAATATGTTTTATAAAGAGGTCATCTATTGTTCAATGAGAGGAAAAAAATCTGTTTCTGAAGTATTTACAAATAGAATTTGTGAAACCAGAAACACTCCAGTATATGTGTGATATCTTTTAAATGGAGAGCTTAGGGATGACATATTCCTACTTAACTAAAATAAGCCGATGTTTTTGTTTGTCTGTGGCTTTGATGTGCAGTAATAGTTTAAGTTTTATCTTTCATAGCTGCAAGAATTTGAAGCTGCTATCAAAAAAAGAGATGACATTATCACTCAGCTCACTACTAACCTACAGCAGGCACGGAAAGAAAAGGATGAAACTATGAGGGAGTTCTTAGAGCTTACTGAACAAAGTCAAAAACTGCAAATCCAGTTTCAGCATGTAAGTTACAGCACTACCGATATTTATTTGCGTTTTAAAATTGGTGTCACATCAAATGCAGAAACACAGAATTTTTGTGCGTTTTTGAAGAATTGGTTTCAGTGTCGATCAGCAGTCACTTCACTGGTTCTATAGTTATCATTATAGTACCTGCTTTATTGTACTAATTCACTATAAAATAAATAAAGATTAGTCTGTTTTCTTCCCTAGTATGTGGTGATAGCTTCTGATAACTACTGGATGATGGCAGTTATCTTAGGGAAGAACACTTGTGTAGTTAGTTCTCAGAGCTTTGGGATGAAATCCAACCTGTTCCCTTTGAAATCAGAACAGTCAGCCATCAACATTAATGGGCCACCATTTCATGCGCAGTCTTCTTTATATTTTTGGATAAAACCTGCCACTTGTAGTGCTATTAGAAGGTAATTTAAATAACAAAGTTAAGTTTCAGAGAAGCATTTGATGTAAAAAGCACTGGTGACTGAGGTGCCATGGACACTGGGATACTGGCAATCTGCGTGGGTACAGTTTACAGTGTGACAATTGAATATTGTAGTATTTTTTGCCCTCTTTTAAGTACTTTATATGTATTTTTTTTTGAGCTTCAAGTGAGTTATATTCTGAAGCCTGAGTTGTTATTATTAGAAATAGGATTTTGGGGACAGTAATTGCAATTTTACTGTTTTATTACTTAGAAATCTTTCTGAGACGCTGCTATCCTATGCTTGCTCACCATAAAACAATTTAATATTAAATATTTTTTTATTGGTTGGCCATCCCAAGATAATAAGGATATTTCAGTTCCTTCTAAAAGAACTTAAAAAATTTTGCGATAGTCTTTGGACTTGTGATGTGGAAGAAGAAAATAAAGATCACTTTCTGTAGTGCAAGCTGTTTCTGAAAAACTTGATATATTTTAGGTGGTTTTTTTTTTTAACATTCAAGTTGCAGGCAAGTGAAGCCCTAAGGAACACCAGCCATAGTTGCACAGCTGCTGATTTATTGCAAGCCAAGCAACAGATACTTTCACATCAGCAACAGCTGGAAGAACAAGAATGTCTGCTGAAGAATTATCAAACAAAGAATGAAGAATGTGAAGTGCAGATTGCGTGTCTTCAAGACAAAATCACAACATATGAGCTGGTATATTTCATGCTAGAAAGATCTCTTCCCTGCCGCCCTCCCCCCGCC
>NW_015090827.1:64271-175734 GCF_001431845.1 Calidris pugnax
CCCCCCCTTTCCCGGTTTTATAGTTCCTTTGAAATTTAAATGACAAAGCACAGATTATGAGTGTGTTGCATATAATGCATACAAAGATTTTAAGTTTTGAAGACTGCTTCTGTTACCTAACACATGATATGTGCATAATTTAAAACTGAAATTTTAATGTCAGAATCACGTACCATGTTTTAAAAAACTGCAGAAATATTTACAACAAATTATGAAACTGTACTGTATATTAGAATGCCTTCCTTAAACAACACTGTTTTGTTAGGAAAAAATATTAAAATAACCCCCTTGAATGATCTTTTCTGTCTTAAGGAAAGAATGAATTCTTTTTCTTCATGTGCATTTTTTTTATTATCCGTCATGGAAAACATCTTAAAAGTACCTAAAAAATGTAAATGTCATTAAAAGTGACAAGAGACAAAGTTTTCAGTAGACTACACCAAATATATTTTTTTGAAGTATCAGAGCACAGCTGGAAAAAATGGAAGTGATTTTTTTTTTTTGTAGGGAGGGGAAGAGGGATTATCACTTATTCCAAATCTACAGATAGCCTCCAATTGAAGTTAACAAATAATTTATATTTAGTTTTTATAAATGTTCACTATCTGTCTAAAGAAAGGCATTGTGTTTAAATATTTGTCTACAAAAGTTCTTATATGTTCAGATAATGAACTAAAAATAAGAACATGGCTTTGCTCTTTTTCTTTTAAAGGAAATACACAAAAACGAGGGAGAAGATTTGAGTAAACTGCAAGAAAAAGAAGCATTAGTTGAAGAGCTGGAAGCAAAACTTGGAGAAGAAGAAAAAAAGTCATTTCAGCTTAAGGAAAAATTATCAGATGTCAGTAAATTACTTGAAGAATTGAAAGAACAGATTTCACTAAAGAACCAGGAGATAAGTAATATGAAAGTTGAACTTACCATCTACAAACAGAAAGAAAGGCAATGTTCTGATGAAATAAAACAATTAATGGGAACTGTGGAAGAATTACAGAAACGATGTTATAAAGACAGCCAGTCTGAAGCTGACATTGTGCAAAGAATGGAATTAGAAACACAAAGGAGACTGGCACAACTTCAGGCTGAATTAGATGAAATACATGGCCAGCAGATTGTACAAATGAAGCAAGAATTAATTAAGCAACATGCAATGGAAATAGAACAGCGTCTTTTGCAACAAAAAGTAGAATTGGAGAAAACTTCAAGTCTGTGTTTGAATGAGAATGTTAATAAAGATCAAATGCATTTAATGAATATTAAGATTAATGAATTGAGTATGAAATTGCAAGATGCTGATAACGAAAGGGAAAAAATAAAGCAAGAATTGTCACAACGGATGGAAGTAATTTCAGCAGAGAAGTCTCTTCAGCAAACCAAAATTGAAGATCTTTTACAAGAACTGAATTTTTCAAGAGAGCAAGTTCAAAGAGCCAAACAAACTATAGTGGATATGGAATGTAGATTAAATGAAGCTGAAAAATACCAGTTTTTGATTGAAGATTTAAAAATTCAGCTGACTTCTGCCTCTGAATTTAGGAAGGAATTGGAATTAAAACATGAGGCAGAAGTCACAAATTACAAAATAAAACTTGAAATGCTAGAAAGGGAAAAGGATGCAGTTTTGGACAGGATGGCAGAATCACAAGAAGCAGAATTGGAGAGATTGAGAACAAAGCTTCTGTTTAGTCATGAAGAGGAACTTTCCAGACTTAAAGAAAACTTAGAAAAAGAGCACATGGTGAACATGGAAAGCCTTAAAGATAACTTGAATATGCACCATAAACAGCAGTTAGATGAGATACAAAATGCAATGAGCCAAAAGATAGACGCCATGCAATATGAAAAGGACAACTTAATCACAAAGCAAAATCAGTTGATACTAGAGATTTCAAACCTAAAAGATTTGCAGCAGTCTGTTGTAAATTTGAAATCTGAAGAAATGACACTTCAAATCCATGAGCTGCAGAAGGAGATTGAAGTGCTTAGACGAGAGGAAAAAGAAAAAGGTACCCTTGAACAAGAAATTCAAGAGCTGCAGCTTAAAACTGAGTTGATGCAGGAACAGATGAGAGAGAGAGAAGATAGTCTTAAAAAAAAATGTTCAGAACTTGAAAGACAAAATAACCTTCTTAAGGGGGAAAACAAAACTCTGGAAGAGAAATTAAAAAGCATGTTAGTAAACTCTGAAGAAAATGTTATTTTGAACAGCAGTGTTTGCTCTAACTCAGAAAATTTGGACTTGCAAAAAAGAATAGAAGAGCTGATTACTGAAAATGAGCAACTTAAAAACCAAAACAGTCAACTCCAAGAGGATACAGAAAGGCAGAAGAGTGCCTTTGCATTCACTGAGAAAAAGCTTGAAGATAATTATAGAGAGCTGCAGAAAGAATGTGCAGCTCTTCTGAAAGCAAAAACTGAGTTAGAAGAGAACAAGAATAAGCAGGAAGCCGAATATAAAAACGAACTCAAAGCTTTGAATGAAAAATTTCACTACTTGCAAAGCAATAGATCAGTTTTATTTAAGACTAAAACTTCTGGTTTTGAAGGGAGTAAAGAAACCAGGGTGTCCAGGGCAAACGTATTTGAGACTGGAGAAGTTGTTGAGAAAGATGCGATGGAACTTATGGAAAAGCTTGAGGTTACCCAGCGTGAGAACCTGGAATTATCCCTGAGACTTTCTGATCTCTCTGAACAGTTGAAGTCAAAGCATAGTGAAACTTGTCATTTGACTGAAAAAGTTAAATCCTTAAAAGATGAGAAAGAACAAGTTCTAGCAAAATGTAAAGAACTAGAAGTCATAATTAGCCATGCTCAGAGAGGAAATAGTAGTAGTAATGACCCTAAGACAAAATGCTCTAAAGGAAATGCTCTAAAGACTGCTGCCGCAGCATCTCAAAGTAGAAATAAAATCCCTGATCCAAGGAATATAGTTGATGAAGGAATAAATGTAAGAGGAAATCTAGTTTCAGGTAAAAATATCAGTCATGAGGTAGCAAAGAGAAAGGAAGTTGAACAAATTTTGAAACCAGAACAACAGTCTCTTGTCGAACATTTGCATGGGATGACAGACAGACTGACAGATGAAACATCGTTAGTAGCCATTACGCAGAGTGAAAATAATAATCTTCAGGAGCAAGTGGATGCCTTAAAATCAGAACAGGTATGTTACATAAAGCAGTACAGAAAATAATTTACGTATGAAAATTTGTAGGAGCTTGGACTTGGAAATTTGCATCATATTTTTCCTATTAGCTGCTTTGAAGTCCAGGTGCGTGGTCATGTGTGGGGTGCAGCGTGGCAATGGTTGAAAGTAGTTACATGAATGACCAGAATGATAACCACAGTCAATGTGTATGAGGATGCTGTTTTTCAGTGAAAGAAAATTAGTTGGGTTTTAATTGCTGGGAATTGAAGCATATTAAGTCTTGTTGATTGTAGTTCGATTTTTATTTAAGTTGAAGAAGCGCCATACTATTGTGTTACAATTCGGTTTTCCAAACTCTGTATATTTGAATTTACCAAATACATACCCTGTATGCAGTGTTCCATTCAACACATTATTAATTTAAGACATTTACAAAGATGGGACTTTTTTGTCGTCTTATTTCTTACTCTTTGTAAAATATTTCTTTTTCTTCAAAGACTGATTTACAGCTACAGATGGAAGCACAACGCATTTGCCTATCCCTGGTTTATTCAGCTCACGTAGACCAGGTTCGTGAGTACCTGAAAGCAGAAAAAGAGAGTGCACTTTGCAGTCTTAAAGAGGAGCTTGTACGTAGACATCTACAAGAGATGAATGATCTTAAAAAAATGCATCAGCTGGAGCTCCAGACCTTGAAAATTCATCAAGCAGGTAACTTGAACAGAATTACGGAGGTGAATCTCTTGATATGAAAAACAGCGTCTTTAAAAGAAAACAAGCACAAGAGTTTGTACATGTAGCTGTCCAACAAATTGTTTTTATAGAACATCTTGAAGTGGTTTTGTACAAAATGATTTACTCGTTACAAGTAGTCTAATGCGCAGGGTACTTAAAAACCACAGAAACCGTAATAATAATATAAAAATCAGAAGGAAGTATTGCAACTCATTTTTTGCTATTTCTATTAGGTCAATTAATTGTAAAGAACTATATAGTAGATTCACCTATAAGGTTGTTTTCCTTACTGAAATAATAAGCAAATGCATCAGCAAAGTATTTTGGGGCTTGCTTCATTCTCTGTTCTTTGAATTCCTTCATTGGCTCCCTGCCCAAAAGTAAGTTTCTTCACTATTACTTCTTTGCTTCTTTTTGCCTGAGTGAGCTTTTATGTTAAAGTGCCAATTTTCTCTCCTTACTTTTTCTTATCATGACTTATCATGATTTCCCCTTCTGTAATTTTTTGGTATAAGCTCTTTGCCCTCTCGTATGTTTCTGTGAAGTTTAATCTTTCTAGAGCTCACTAACACACAAAGCCATTTCTTATCACTTACCTTCTTGAATGTGCAGTTCTACTGTAATCATTGAATCTGTCTGTGTGATGGAACAAGAAAGAGGGGAACAAAAAACTATGTCTTTCTAAGACCTGAAGAGGCAATCTCACTGAGGCAGGAAATCAGGCTTTTGAAAACTTGTTGTGCATCTAGTGTTCAAAAATAATATTAATAATTTGTATTCATAGATGATGAAGTCAAATCTACGCAAAGACTTATAGAAAAGCTGAATGAAGCTGTAACTGAGGAATGTTACAAGTTTGCTCAGGTAAGACTTAAAGAAGAGTCTTTTTTAAAATTGAAACTTTGAAAAGTAGAATTATGTGTACAGTGAGTCATCATATTTTTCTACTTAATTTTTAACAGATTTTATTTGTAGCTTTTCTCTTTGCATTGATCTCAAAATAAACTGCTATACTTGATCTTCCAGAATAACATTGCAAGGGGGTTTGTATTTTTTTTTCCTAAACTCTTTTATGTCTTTGTCCAGACATTATGTCTTTGGTCTTACACCTAGTCTTGTTTTTCGATGTAATGTTTGTCTTCTATCTACTAATAGAAGATTTAGAAGCACTTTTTTCCTTTCTGAACGTCTCTAGCTATAAGTTGTTGATTTAACAGTGGTCTGATATTTATTTTTTTTTTAACATATGAGTATATGAACATTTGGATTTTGAGTGTTGCATGAATTCCCTCTGGATGATTGAAGAGTGTGTTTGAAATTGTGTCTATATATCCTGGTTGAGTGGCAGAACAAGGCAATGATTTGATAAAATGAAGAAAGCTGCTGCCCATGTCACAGAATTGTGGGATGGATGAGGTTAGGAGTTCTCTGGAGTTCATCTAATTCAACCCCTTGCACAAAGCAGGGTCAGCTAGAGAAGGTTGTCCAGCACTGTGTCCCACCAAATTTTTAATACCTCCAAAGATGGAGACCCCACTTCAGGTTACACATTCCCAGCTCTCTCAGCCTCTCCTTGTAAGACAAATGCTCCAAACCCCCTATCTCTTTTGTGAACCTGTGCTGAATTCCTGGCAGTATGTCCGTTTCTCTTTTATACTCGGAGTGCAGCACTGGACCCAGCGCTCCGGATGCGTCTCACCACTGCTGTGTGGAGAGGAAGGATCACCTCCCTCGACCTGACAGCAAACACTCTTCCTAATGCAGCCCAAGAGGTCGTTGGACTTTTGTCTTAATAGCACATTGCTGGTTCCTGTTCAGCTTGGTGTCCACCAAGGCCCTCAAGCTCCTTTTCTGCAAAGCTACTTTCCAGCTGGTCAGTCTTCTGCGTCTACTGGTGCACAGGGCTGTTCCTCTTTAGTTTGCAGGACCTGGCGTTTGCCTTGGTTGAACTTACTGAGGCTCCTCTCAGCCCAATTCTCTGGCCTGTTGAGGTCTCCTGAAACAGCAGTGCAATCATACAGTGTATCAACCACTCCTCCTAGTTTTGTACAGTCCTCAAACCTGCTGATGGTGCACTCCGATCCCATCATCCAGGACATTAATGAAAAGGTTAAACAGTATTGGCTCTGGTATTGGCCCATTAGGTACACCACTAGTTATTGGCTTCCAACTGGACTTTGTGCCACTGATCACAACCTTTTGAGTTCAGCAGTTCAGCCAGTTTTCAGCCCGTCTCACCATCCACATTCTTCATCAGTTTGTCTAAGGATGTGTAATGAGAGGTGGTGTCAAACAGTTGGTCAGGTATGATTCTACAGAATTGCAGGGGTTGGAACGGGCCTTTGGAGATCATCTAGTTCAACCACCCTGCCAAAGCAGGTTCATCTAGAGCAGACTGGACAGTAATGCATCCAGGCGGGTTTTTAATATCTCCAGAGAAGGAGTCTCTACACCCTCTGGGCAGTCTGTTCCAGGGCTCTGCCACCCTCACATTAAAGAAGTTTCTCCTCAGGTTGAAACAGAACTTCCTGTGTTCCAGCTTGTGTCTGTTGGCTCTTGTCCTATCACTGAGCACCACTGAGAAGAGCCTGACCCCATCCTCTTGACACCTGCCCTTTAGATATTTGTAAGCATTGATGAGACCCCCTCTCAGTCTTCTCCAGGCTAAACAGGCACAGGTCTCTAAGCTTTTTCTCATCAGAGAGGTGTCCCACTTCCTTGATCATCTTTGTACCCCTCCACTGGACTTGCTTCTGTAGTTTGCTGTCCTTCTTGAACTGGGAGGCCCCAGAACTGGACAAAGTACTCCATTTCCCCTTCATAAATCCATACTGACTACTCCCAAATGGAGTATGTTCTCGGCTTCGTGTGTTTGGAAATGGTTTCCAGGATTATTTGGAGGTGTCCCACTTCCTTGATCATCTTTGTACCCCTCCACTGGACTTGCTTCTGTAGTTTGCTGTCCTTCTTGAACTGGGAGGCCCCAGAACTGGACAAAGTACTCCATTTCCCCTTCATAAATCCATACTGACTACTCCCAAATGGAGTATGTTCTCGGCTTCGTGTGTTTGGAAATGGTTTCCAGGATTATTTGCTCCTGACCTTCCCAGAGATAAAAGTGAGGTTGTCTTGTTTTTTTGAAGGCAGGAGTGCTTTTATCTAGTCCTCAGAAACCAGCCTCGAGCACTGTGACCTTTGAAAGATAATTGAGAATAGACCAGCTCCTGCAGCATTCCTTGGTGTATTCCATCAGGCAGCAACAAATTGGTCATGTCCAGTTTGTTTTCTGACCTGATCCTCCTCCACCAAGGTTGTCTTCCTTGCTCCAAAGTTTTACACTCATCTTGGGGGATGCTAAAGACAAATTTTATCAGTGAATATGGAGTTAGCTACTTCCATGTATTAAATAGAGAACACTAATCAATTATGTCTAGAGATGATGACGGGTCATGTGTATTGAGGATATACATGTACAAAAAAAAAATATTTATATGTGAAAACTGCATCTTGGGCCTGAGGAGACTATTAACATCTTCCTCTCCTTCTTAGAGAGGAGGTATAGTGCTCCTGGAGTTAGAGAAATTATGACTTAACAGTTCATATGCAGAGAGAGGAGTTTGAGATTTACAGTGGACATTCTGCACAGGCTGATCAACTAGCTGTTCATGTGTAATTGGTCATTCGGGCTGTAAAACGAAACACATTGTTACGCTGCCTTAATCATTGGCCACCAACCTTTCTTACATGTTTATAATTACAGTTAATATTTTTGCATTTGTTGTCATTTGTATTTACTGGATTATTTTTTAGGTCAAAGCGCCATGGCTGTCATCTTTAGAAAGGAGGAAAGAAGAGGAACCTAGCCATCTGGAAACAAGAAATGAATGTCTCCAGACCCCTTCACAGGGTCTAATGGGTAAAAAGATGCATATGCTATTCATATATGTATATATATTCAGAGATAGAGAGAAGGCAATGACTTTAAATTTTAAGTCTCTCATAGCTTACTACAATTTGAAGGATGTAAGAGATTTTTGCAGTTTTTGCTGTATAATACTCTTGATTTTTTTTTTAAATCTCTAAAATATTTTGGAATATATTCTATGAATGTTTTAGTTTAGTCTTTTTCAGTTTTCTACAGTTAAAGTTCCGTTAGCCATATTGAATATAGTTTTGCAAAATGGAAGATTAAGTTATAATTATTTGTTACAGAAAAGTAATTGATATGATATCAGAAGAAATTTTTGACTATAGTAATTATTCCGTCCATCTCTGCTAGTAACTTTGGAGAGAGTTGATTTATGCTCATGTAATTTATTTCCTGCCCCCTTCCAATACCCTACATGTAGATCCTACAATTCAAGAATACTGTTTGAAGGAGATAAGGAGCCTTAAAACACAGCTTGAAGAACAGCATGCTCAAGAACTGGAACACCTCAGGTCCTATTTCCAACAGCAGCTGAAAGAAAGTGAAGAGAGATACACTATAGAGATTGTCCATTTGCAGGATAAGCTTCAGAGTGCTGCGGTACCCTCTGACCACACGAGGTATTAGTCCATTCTTTAATGCTTGTAACATTGCACTGTGTACAAAATGAAGTGCTTCAAATAATCATTCATGTTTTACTTCATTTTACTTCAAAATTTGAGAAATTCTTTGTAAACACATTGATCTTATGTTGTTTTGGTCCATCAAGTGTTAAGAGTGTTATGAAGAAATGAGATAAACATTGCAAACTAAGTAGGGCAACATCTAGAATATATTGCATTTTTATAGTTCATTGAAGAAGATTTGATAATTGGAATAATGCATAACTGTCATTTAATACAAAAGAGCTTTTTTGCTGTAATTTCAAAACTTCCAACTCACAGGCACTTTTTAACCCTCAAATTGCATATGCAAGGCAGATAATTTCACATACTTGACTTAATAATTCAATGGCGTGGGAAGATGTGTGTTCTGAAGAAAATATTTGCAGTTACTGGTCTTTAAATATATATAAGATATATGTATATTTGAATAGATGAAACATCAATTATATTGAAATATTGAATTTTTTTTTTTCCCCTCCTCTGCTGCTTTTATCTTTTTAGTGTATCCACAGATTCACAAATAAAACTAAAACAAGCATTCAGGGAAAGGAAGTTCAGTGAAAATCTTCATCAGCAAAAAGCAGATGAAGCACCGGAGGTATCGTATAAGTCTTTTGACAGCTAATATACATATCATCAATATAATTTAGATGCTTTGGGTTGTAAGATAAAATTGAAATGTGGACTAGTGGTATACAAACCAGGAGTATATTTGGTAGTAGTAAAGTAATTATATACTATACTATTAGATGGTCCATGTTAGAGGAAAAAGATTTAAATTTCTGGAAATTATGAGAAATAATTACGAGCTTCCTTTATAGGTCCTGGGTTTTAATTTTATTTTTGTTTTTAATTTCTTCTTTAAAACAAGACATTTTGTTTAGGCTGTTTCTTACTAAAGTGGAAAAAAAATAGTGTCCAAATTGTGAGAGTGCTTCAGGAGTCTGTAAAATGCGACTTTTCTTTAAACACTAGTTCTGGAAGAAGAGTGATTTAAGTGAAATCCTAGTACTTTTTAATATAGACTAGAAATTTTCAAAGAAATTTTGAAAAAGTAATCTTAAAGAGCTTGAAAACCAAATGCAAATGGAAGTGTCTCTATACATTCCTCTCCTCCTACTACTGGAAACCTGGCTCGACAATTCTGCATTTTGAAAAATAGTGATACTGGTTTGTACTGTGATCCTGTGCTTTCTTACCTATTTTCTCTGCATCTGACAATGAAAATAGTGCTGGAATAACAGTGGTTGCAAACTCAACTTTTAAAAGTAATTTTGAAGTGGAAACTAGGCAAAGTCCTTTACCCAGTTGTTCTGTGTTCTGGTACAAAATTATATGATTCACATGAAATGAAGATAACCTAATTGAGGAAAAAAATATCTGTCAGATTGAAACTTTTAAAATTAATGAAATAAAAGCACAAATACATGATCTGAGATTTCATGGTTTTCTTACAGTGTGCTGGTGAAACTGAAATGCAGAATGATCTGGATGTTGTTCAGTTGCTAGAAAAACAGTACCAGGAAAGATTAGAAGAAGAAATAGCAAAGGTATTATTTTTATTTTGTTACTTTATGTTTTAAAAATACTGTCACTTTCGTTTGCCACTGCTGTCTTTATACAGCCCAAAATTCCATGTCAGTGAAACATTTACAAAGGATGCTTAGTTAGAGGAAGCTTAGCATGGCCTGCATTTAAGTCAATATGCCAGGCCTTTTTAAAGTTACCTTATAGTATCTTTTTTTTTTTTTAAAAGAACTAGATAATTCTGTCCTAAATAGTATATTTTAATTGAAAATAGCGTGTTAAACTGCTTTAAATACAGTTTGTCTGTATCTTAAGATGTAACTGTTGATGAAATTGGCAAGAAGTCTATGTTCTTTTACCTTTTTATTTTTCTCTGTGGAAAAAAAAAAAGAATCATATTTCAGAAGGTTTAGTACTTTTATTTATGTTATTGATGGTCAGCAATGAGATTTCTTTAGCAATAGAAGATACTGTGAAGCGTAAACTAATACAGATTTTTCTTACTTATTTAGGTCATTGTGTCAATGAGTGTAGCATTTGCCAGACAGACTGAATTGTCGAGAATTGCTAGGCACAAGGAAGAAGCAGTACTAACACAGATTGTACATAAACAGAGAATGCATTTTGAAATTAAAAAGCAACATAATGAAGAAGAGGTTGACGACCCTTTTAGAAAAGCAACAGAAGATGGCAGTAAGCCTGAAGGAGAATTTAAATCACTTTGCAAGGAACTCGGTGAAGAGTCTGGAGAGATCAACTCCCTTGGAGAACAGTTTCATTGTAATAGCAAGTCTGATTGCATGTTAGGACAGACCACACATGATTCAGTGATTTCTGAAGAACTTTTTTCACATGTCAAAGGGCTTATGGCAGAAGAAGCACCGGTAAGTGTATTAAAAAAAAAAGTTAAAAAAAAAAAAAATTAGCAGTGAATAACACCAAATCTGAATAATCTTTCCAATGGATTTGTGGTTCATTTCAATGCGAAAACTGCAAAGAAAGAAATTAAGATGCAAATTTCAGTTAAATATTTCCATTTCCCTTTCCCTTTCAAAGGGGTGACAACTTTAGACCTAAATTATATGCCACCTCTGTCCCTGGGAAGGTAATGGAGCAATGGAGCGACTCATTCTGAATGTCATCTCCAAATACATTGAAGAACAGGAAGTTACTGGAAGTGGTCAACACGGATTTACCAAGGGTAAATCACGCTGGACCAATCTGATAGCCTTCTGTGATGTTATAACTGGATGGCTGGATGAGGGGAGAGCAGCAGATGTCGTCTACCTTGACTTCAGCAAGGCTTTTGACACTGTCTCCCATAACGTCCTCATTAGGAAACTGAGGAAGTGTGGGCTAGATGAGGGGGCAGTGAGGTGGGTTGAGTCCTGGCTGTGCGACAGAACTCAGAGGGTTGTCATTAATGGAGCAGGGTCAAGTTGGAGGCCTGTAACCAGTGGTGTCCCCCAGGGGTCAATACTTGGTCCAGTCTTGTTCAACATATTCGTCAATGACCTGGACGAGAGGACAGACTGTACCCTCAGCAACTTTGCTGATGATACCAAACTGGGAGGGCTGGCTGACACTCCAGAGGGCTGTGCTGCCATCCAGCATGACCTGGACAGGCAGGAGAGCTGGGCTGGGCTAGAGAAGAACCTAATGAGGTTCAACAAGGGCAAGTGTAAGGTCCTGCACCTGGGGAGGAAGAATGCCAGGCATCAATATAGGTTAGTGATGGACCTGCTGGAAAGCACTCCTGAGGAGAAGGATCTGGGGGTCCTGGTGCATAGTAAACTATCCATGAGTCTGCCATGTGCCCTTGTTGCCAAGGGGGCCAATGGAATCCTGGGGTGCACAGGGAGAAGTGTGACCAGTAGGTCGAGGGAGGTCATTCTCCCCCTCTGCTCTGCACTGGGGAGGCCACAACTGGAATCCTGCCTCCAGTTCTGGGCTGCCCAGTTCAAGAGGGGCAGGGAACTACTGAAGAGAGTCCAATGTAGGGCAACAAAGATGATTAAAGGATTGGAGCATTTCCCTGGTGAGGAAAGACTGAGAGAGCTGGGACTCTTTAGCCTGGAGAAGAGAAGGCTGAGGGGAGACGTTATTAATGCTTGCAAGTACCTAAGGGGTGGGTTGAAGGATGTTGGAGCCAGACTCTTTTCAGTGGTTCCCAGTGACAGGACGAGAGGCAATGGGCATAAGCTGGAACAGGGGAAGTTCCACTCAAATATGAGGAAAAGCTTCTTTCTAGTGAGGGTGCCAGAGCCCTGGAACAGGCTGCCCAGGGAGGGTGTGGAGTCCCCTTCTCTGGAGATCTTCCAGACCCACCTGGATGCCGTCCTGAGTGATGTGTTCTAGGCAATCCTGCTTTGATAGGGGAGTTGGACAAGATGATCTCTAGAGGTCCCTTCCAACTCTTGATGATTCCATGATTCCATGATTCTTTCCTGTCTTCTACCTGACTATCATAGCATTATGCTCTGCTGTCAGGAATATGACACCAGTTACAAGAAAATAATTATTCCATTTCATGGATAGAACTGTATTGCAGGCAATAAATTGTATAAAGACTTGTTGTAAGATAGGTTATCTTCTAGTGTTTATACAAGGAACAGATTAAAAATAGTGTTTAAAGTGTTTGAGTCCCTTGTGATAAAGGATATCAGCTGAACCCAAAACTTGTAAAATATATATTTAGCACTTCACAAATATGGGGCGGGAGGTAAGGTGTGGAAAAAATATGGTTAAAAGCAGTCGTAAATTTTGACTCCACAATTTCATCCTAAGTTTATTTTTTTTATTAAATTTGGCACTAGTAGAAGCAAAAATAACACTTTAAAATTTGTGTAACGGATAAATACTATTGTCTTATATTATCTTGACAGTGAATAAACTGTAATATTCCTGGTTTGTATGATACTGCCCTCTCAAACTTCTGATGTTGTTCACATATAGTCACGCATGTGTGTGTCTGCCACTGCCTTTTCTGTTGAGCTCCTTGCCAGCTAAAAAACATAAGAGTTAACAGTGTTCACAGTTATTTTTAAAAAGCTGTCTTTTAAATGGAGAATAACTCTAAGCCTGGATCTTCCAGGCAACAAGATAGTACTTTCATGATAGCTACTTTAATTACGAAAGTATTTTCTAAAATTTATCTAAATATTTACCAGAAACGGTCCTTGAACATAAAATGCTAAAATAGTTCCCATATTTCAGCACTGCATTGAGATGATGGCATCAGACACAGAAACATCAAGTCAGCTGTTGTTATATGAGGAACGTTTGGAAGACATGCGACAGGAGCTAGTACGGCAATACCAGGAACATCAGCAGGCAACAGAGTTATTGAGACAAGGGCATATGCAGCAAATGGAACATCAAAAAGAAAACCAAGAACAACTCTTAGCAGAGATTGAGAGTCTTAAAGCACAATTAGCTGAGGTAATATGGGGTTTGACTCATTGAGTTAACATGGGTTAAAAAAGGGACATCACCAGGCAGATTCATATTTGTTTATACTTGTAACTCTATACGTATTGAGACTCACGTGTATTTACTATATGCATGCATACGCACACATGTGCACACACACACATATCTATTTGTGTGTGTGTATGTTTATGAACACATATATGTATAAAAGGCATATTGCTTTAATCAAAGCTCAGTCAGTGATCAATTTTGACTTCTGTAAATCTGGAGAAAGCCTGCAGTGCTGCACAGCAGCCAGAAGAGTGAGTGCAGCTGCATTGTAAACCATACTGCCCTCCAGATAGATGGAAGGATGCAGGCTAGCATCCGTTTACATCAATGAAACCGCCAGCCGTGGCTAGAAGTACTATAGAATTCTTCATTTTAACTTATCCCCACTTGAGGTCTGAACTTGAACAGTATTGATGGCTTTCTGCAATGTGCTTTGGCCTTCTTTTTTTTCTAATCATGGGAGATGGAGTCCTTACTGACTGTTAGAATGAAACAAAATCTATGGGGTTTGGTGGGAAACATCACTGTTTCTTTGCTTTTTTAAACTTAACGTCCTGTCACTCTGCATCTGTTCAAAGCCTGTAGTACGTATGCTAATGAAACTCATTAACTCATCTTAATAATTAAGTCTTCAAAAAGAATGTAATTTATAGACTTGTTTTCAAGGATTCCTTCCCTTGAAAGACAAAGTAGACAGAATCCAGAAGAATTTGTCTTGCTCTGATTTAATTTCAACAATGTAAGGGTACAGAAATGCACTTGGGAAGAGTAATCAGTGAAATCTAAAATTCTTTGATTTCACTGTGGAGTGGAGCTTTAAGTTTCTTCAGACCTTATCCAAGCCTGGTTCTCTTCTGTTTAAGTTTGGGCTGAAGGAGCTGGGGAATCAGGAGAGCTAGTCACTCGTGTGCTAGATGTCTTTTCTAGCAATGTCAGGTATCTGTTTCTCGTAGCTGCTTTGTGGGTGTCTTTCTATCATTTATCCTGATAATCTTTCCTTTCAATATATACATCCTTTCTCCTTTTACATCTTTGTAAATTTGCAAAATCTTTCATCAGGGGTTCAAATTCCTGAAACTGATGAAAAACAATAAGTAGAACTTGCGTTGCTGGCTTTTCTCCAGTTTTTATTGCCAAGGATGTTTGTCCGTAAGAACCGCATAGGAACATATGCATTGTATTTAAGCCATGAACGCTTCTAGTTCTTCTAAAAGAGAATGTGTGTAGACTTTTTATAAAAATAACTTATTTTCATCTTTTTTCTTGTGCAAAACATACTATAACGTGTAATATTTAGAAGTTAACCTTCCAGTTTGCATTGTAACCACCGTGTTTCATAAGAGCATACAGGTTGTGTGAAAATCTTAAAGAAGGTTTAAAATACCAAAAGTATTTATTAGCTGTATTCCATTCTAGAAAGCTTTCAATGTCTTTGTAACATTTAAGGAAGTGGAGTGAAATTTCATTGTGCAAAATACGTAAAAAACCAGAAGTGACAGGACTCGCTAATACTCAGAAGCTTAAGAAGTTGTGTGTGCCCCTGTAACGCTTCTTTCTTAGCATGTCTCAATGGAGAATGACAGCCTGGTTGCAGAGAGAGAGAGAAAGCTTTTAGAGGAACTGGAATCATTAAAACAACATTCTGTATCCGGAAAAGAGAGGCTGTTTTGTGAGCTACGAAACAGCAGCACACAAACAGAGGTAAATATGGACTTTGACTTTCTTGGCAGCTGTGGCATGTAAAACCAGTAAGATTTGTTTTCACTGCGACTCCTTTTATGTAATATATTTTCCTAAAAGATGTTGGATATTGCTTCAAGAGAGCAGGTTTAAAATCAAGAGGTGATACTGGTAGACATAGTTTTTTACTTTAGGTCAGCAGAAGTTAGTTTAATAGCCTGAGGGTGGGGATTATTACTATAGCTATTTGCTCAGGTAAACTCACATTTTCATATTGCTATAGCAACACCAACAGAAAGTACAATAAATGTTTAATCAGTATAACAAAGTTCTTTCCAATAGGCCCTGCCTTGGATTTCCTGTTTTGTTTTTATTTACATTGTAGTCAGTTTTTCCATGTGGGAAGAGTAGTTAGTGATTTGTAATTTGGTGTAGCTTTATTAATAAAACACAGCTGATTTACGTTTTAAATTCCATATTCTACTGCGTGTAAGAAGAATATGTTGATTCTGGCATGACAGGATTTCTGTTCTTTTTGTCTTCTCTACCTCTACAAAAACTTACTCAGGATGAAAATGAAAACCAAAACGATGTGAGAGAGCAGATCTTTGAGGATGAAGATGGAGGAAGAAAACATGGTGAAATGTCTTCAGCTCTACTTTCTAAAGAAAGGTGCTTAGAACTGTTAAGAAAACATTATTATTTACAATTTTTTTGAGAATCATGTTCTTGTTGTTAAATTAATACTATTTAAAAGTTCTAATCTAATGATAATGGCAATTTTATTGTAGGTAACCATATTTCTAAGTGTACATACTTTAGATTAAACAATGTCTTATTTATTATAAAACAATGTAATGGCATAGAGGATGAGACAAATCTTAGCCTATTTTGCTGTATCTTTCATATTACACTCATATAGAATCATGCGCATCATTTATACACGTTGTATGTCCATATCTGAAATAAGTTTATATGAATATATTTGTTGTATTTGACCATATCTTTTGAGTATTCTGTAACTTTTTTGATCTGTGTAGAGGAACAATCCTTTTTAATTGTCACTTCGAGAAAAGAGTAAGCTTATAATGAATACCAGGCAAATGTAGACATCTGTTTCAAAGGTGTAACTAGATAAAATACCAAGATAAAAGTACAAATGTTGCTAAATAGTTTGACTTTTTATATATTTTGTAAAAAGAGTGACTTTTAAGACAAATGCGCTTTTAATATTTATTTTTATATGTTAACATCTATAATTTTTTAAATATGTAGTTACATATACATTAGTATTAATAGTTACATATGTTAATACTTATTATATGATGTGGGGTTTAGTCTTGAAAAAGAATTTTACTGTTTCAACTGTAAATCTTTCCTGGTTGCAAGGGTGTATAAGGGATAAAAACCACTCTGAAAACAGGAAAATCAAAGGGCTGATCAGTTTCTGTTCTGCAGGCATGTTTTGCAGAAGGCTAATGAGAAACTCATGAAGATTCTTTTAGAAGTTGTGAAGACAACTGTGGCCATGGAGGAGACAATTGGTCACCATGTTCTTGGATTACTGGATCGGACTGGGAAAGTCCAGCTTTCCAAACCAGCTGGATGGGACACAGAAACAGAGGAGTCCATAAAACCCTGTATCCGTGTGGGATATGAAAAAGGTACTGCTTGTATGGTTTTCTATTTCATAACAAGTAGCATTTGCATAGTTTTATTATATATTTAAATAACCTTAGTTTTGAAGTCTCTTTAATTAAAAATAATTTAAAAAAAAAACCAACCTATTTGTCACTTGAATGAAAAACTATTTGTCACTCTGCTTCAGAGACAACATTTCAGGAGTTGTCTGGGTCATGCCCTAAGCCAGTAATGACTCGTATCCAGGGTCCTGTTGCAAAGTCTGCAGTAGAATGGGAAAGTGATTGAAAAATACAGAAATAAATATGTTCCTGTTGAAGGAGGCAAAGAGAAAGAGAATGGAACATAGCTCCATGGCATCTTCCACCAACTCTATACCTTCCTCTGTATGTATGAGGAATGGGAAATGGTGTCAAAGGCCGTATCTCTACTAATGGTACATAGGGATATTACTGGTCACTGAGGCCAGCTGGCATGGGACAGCCTGTGTATATATGTGCTTGTGGACTTCCTTAGCCTCCTAAAGAGGGTGATTGCATGCAAGTAGCCTTTTGAAAACAGTTCCAGGAACTTTCTAAGTGCCAAGACTTGCCCATCAGCAAGTTTGGGGGAGTGCTAGTTGGCACAAGCCTAAAGGAGGGTTTTAACATTGCAGTTAATTGCTTACAGTGTCTAAGAACTCTCCCAGGCTCTGTTTAATTTCTTGTGATTGTACTAAGACAGTTTCTGTCCATTTCTGTTCTGGGCAAGACTAGGCGCTCTATCATATTGCTGGTTAGGTGCCATTAAGTTTGTGCGCATTCATTCTGGATCTTATGGGGAGGCAGTCTACAACAGATTGGTTCAGCCTGAAACACATTATTCATCTGGATTTGGCTGGAATTTTAACTACTGTAAATGAGAGAAAGAACTGGGAGTCGAATACTACAATGCCGTATTAAGAAAGCATCTGCTACAGAGTAATAATACAAATGGTAAACAATGATAAACTTTACCTATTTCATTCAAAATGTAGATTATTAAATATTACTGATTCACTCTGGCTTTAAATATAGGTCACAATAAGCCTTGGGGCAAATTAAGAAAGAATGTATGACTCTGTAGCACAGTGACATCTCTCTCAGTTGATTACTCAGAAGGTTGTCTGTGATGAAATGTGTACAGCTACGGTCTAAGAATTCTTGAATTTTTCAAGTTAGCAGCAATTTTATGCTGCTGTTTCATTAAAAAACCTCCTAACTTATGCTTTCTGCATGTTACACTGTATTTAATTGTGAGGAAAATTATTTTTTGAAAACTCAGACTTTTGAGGCTTTACCTTTTCCTCCAAATTTTAGATTGGTTGACTAAACTTCTGGCCTTAATTTTTGATACTTGTCCAGAAGACCTTAAAGATTGAGAACCTCTGCTACAATAATTGAAGGAATCGCTTCTTTCAAAATGAAGTATTCTTGTACTTTACTTTGGGGTGGGAAATGAATAGAATTTGCAGTTGTTAAAGCAGTTATTTTCCCCACAGTCTCCTAGCCATATGGTAAAAGGAGCAGTGACCAGGCTCAAAGTTTACCACCATCTCCTTTTGTATTCTGAGGTAGTCTTAGGTTTTATGTAAACTGCATTTTAAATGTTTTCTATATTAAAATCAGCAATTTATAAATACTTTTTTATATTCTTTGTGTTCTCATTGGATAGGCTGAGATGTCCAAAAAGCATTGGGATTTTCACAACATACATTGCCCAAAGAAATAAAAACGTGTTCTCTTTAGGAAGGCAGCGGTCACAGATTGTCACAGTTATATGTGCTGTGGTATTACCTTGTGCATTTGCTGCACCCAGTTCATAGTTGCATCATGCCTATTCAGCAAACACGCAGTGTTCCTTTTCTCCCTCATTCTCGTTTTCTGAGAATATTGCTCCCTTTTCTCAGATAATAAATACATAACTGTATGTACAAAGCACTCACACATGGTTGTTGGCCTTCACTGCTCTCATCTGTACATGCACAATACACGCCTTTGCTTTCTGCCTGCTTCTGCACAACAATGTGTATACTTGTATTTGTCACTAATTATTGTCATTAACAATCCTTGATATGGATCGCTTGTGTTATAAGTAGAACAACTCAGTTTAAAAAGTACCTTTATTTGGTATTTTGGGTGAGTACAATATAGACTTATGTCTTGCTTTCGTAATACTCCTGTCTAAATGCACAACAGCCCCTGTCATTGGAATGTATTGTTAATTTCTTGTGAAAGCTTCTGATGAGAGAGTACTCTCTTAAAGAGAACTCTGTTCCATTGTGCTCATGATGAAGGCTGACTGGTTTAACTCTTGTGTTTGCTATTAGTGTGTTTTGAAGAGGCATGTAAGGTTTGACTAGTCTGTAGCAAAGCAGTATCTCTGCTGTTGTAATGCCCCTCCTTGGTATAGAGTGGCATTCGAGCTGTCCACATACCAGTTTTTTATTCTGGTATTCTTTTTTGCATGTTTCCTTACATTCAGAAATAGTTATGAAAGGAGGAGAAACCAGAGAAAAGAGTGAGGATTAAAGAGGACCCAGGCTTACAGTGGCTATAATGGGTGAACGTATAGTTTGTGATGTACCTCTGAGGTTGTATTCACAGTTCCCTTTTCTTTTCTCTTTCCCAAATGATACAACCGCATCCTTGCTGTATGCATAGCTCTGCCACTGGGGTCAGCCAGCCATGGGAGCAGTCATACTGTTTCGTCAGCTGAAGTATTTGATCCTTCTTTGAATGGAATTAGGTGACAAATCCTAATAGTGTTTTCAGCAACAAGACAGTTGTTACTCATTTCCTATACTTCTGCTGAATGGCCCAAAAGAACATAAGTTTTTAAAATTTTTTCACTGTTGTTTTCTGGAAGTAAGAAATAGGTAGGCACTACTTCTGTATTTTAACCTGTGCATTGTATTGCATTTTGTAATACCTAGCCAAATAGATGGGAACAAATTTGTACCAATCTAATACTAAGATAGAAAAAAATAATGTGTTCAATTCTCCCCAAGCTTCTGAATGTAATCCATATTTATTGACAAGCAAAACTCAGCTTACTGATTTTGCTGAGTTACGGCATTTTATAAAGCTCAATCATTAAGGTCACATACTTATAACCACCACCTGATTTATACAGCATACAGAGGTTTATCTGGGACCTCGCCTAGGTTATTGGCTAGCACAGGATTTTATTTCTAGCAGAGCGAGTAAAGTTCAAATTTCAGTCATAAAACATATCATTGGAAGTGAATGGCATTTGTGCAAAGTAATCTGGCGAGTTGATTACATCTGGACATTTGGGCCAGGAATCATGGTGACAGAACCAGCAGGCTTTGCTGTTCTCCTCCCTCAGACGTTGTACCTTGGATCAAGGGAACGCAGTAATGCGGGTTACCCTGGTTGCGGTTATGGTGTTCCTTGGACATTAAACCCTCTTCCCAGCTTTCTCAGCAACTTGTTTCCAAACATTGTACCAAAAGCAAGGTAGTAAATAGCTTTATACACTGAACCGCCGTAACACTGGGATTTTTTGTTTAAAGCTTGTAACCCAGCTAGCATGGGTTTATGAAAGGGACATCTTGCTTAACCAACCTGATCTCTTTCTTTGACCATGTGACCCACCTTCTTGATGCGGGGAAGGCTGTGGATGTTGTCTAACTGGACTTTGGTAAGGCCTTTGACACCATCCACCACAGTGTTCTGGAGAAGCTGGCGAATCATGGCATAGACAAGTGTACTCTTCACTGGGTAAAAAAACTGGCTGGGTGGCTGTGCCCAGAGACTTGTGACTAATGGGGTGAAATCTTGTTGGCGAGCGGTCACCAGTGGTGTCCCTCAGGGCTCAGTTTTGGGGCCAGTCTTGTTTAATATCTTTATTGATGATCTAGACAAGGGGATTGAGTGCACCCTCAATAAGTTTGCAGATGACACCAAACAAGGTGGGAGTGTTGATCTGCCTGAGGGTAGGAAGGCTCTACAGAGGGATCTGGACAGGCTGGACCGATGGGCCAAGGCCAATGGGATGAGGTTCAATAAGGCCAAGTGCCGGGTCCTGCATTTCAGTCACAACAACCCCAGGCAACGCTACAGGCTCAGGGAAGAGTGGCTGGAAGGCTGCCCAGCAGAAAAGGACCTGGGGGTGTTGGTGGACAGCTGGCTTAACGTGAGCCAGCTGTGTGCCCAGGTGGCCAAGAAGGCCAACGGCATCCTGGCCTGTATCAGGAATAGCGTGGCCAGCAGGAGTAGGACAGTGATGGTGCCTCCGTACTGGGCACTGGTGAGGCCTTACCTTGAGTGCTGTGTTCAGTTCTGGGCCCCTCACCACAAGAAGGACATTGAAGTGCTGGAGCGTGTCCAGAGGAAAGCCACCAAGCTAGTGAGAACAAATCATATGAGCAGAGGCTGAGGGAACTGGGCATGTTTAGTTTGGAGAAGAGGAGGCTGAGGGGAGACCTCATTGCCCTCTACAACTCCCTGAAAGGAGGTTGTAGGGAGGTGGGTATTGGCCTCTTCTCCCAAGGGAATAATGACAGGACCAGAGGAAATGGTCTGAAGTTGTGGCAGGGGAGGTTTAGATTAGATATCAGGAAGAATTACTTTACTGAGAGGGTGGTCAGGCTCTGGAACAGCCTGCCCAGGGAGGTGGTGGAGTCACCATCCCTGGAGGTATTTAAGAAGCGTGTAGACGTGGCTCTTCAGGGCATGCTCTAGTGGCTGAGATTGTGGGGGTCTTTTGTGTGTGTGTGGTTGGACTCAGTCATCTCAGAGGTCCTTTCCAACCATGAAGATTCTGTGATTCTGTGAACCCCTAACCTTAATTCCTCAGTGGAACCCGAGGCGTAAACTGAGATACTAGCTCTACGTGATGCAAAATATGTATTGCTTAATAGATGTCAGTTGGCAGCTCATAAACAACTTCTGTATCTGAAACTTCTGGGTAAGGACTGTATAATTAAGCACTTTTCTTAAGATTTAGTGGGCCACGACATCTGACGTGCTGAACTGCAAGCTTCGTGGCAAAGGGAACAATATGAACCTTTGTTTATTTTTGTTACAAGGAGAGAGTTTACACAAGGAGAAGATGGTTTTATTTGGGCCAGTTATATTCTGTTTATTTTTTTTGTGTTGACTGAAAAAGAAAATTGGAGGGCAGAGAATTTGATTTTAGTTCTGCTGGGGTGGGCAGTTGAACAGCATTATAAGGACTAGTAAAATGGGGGTTAGGCATTCAACTGCCAGGGGCAGTTAATAAGACTTGACAGCATTTCTGTTTCTTGCCTCCACCATTGAAAATCTTCTGGAAAGACGCTTTACTAACTTCCTGTGCAATAAGGGAAAAAGATACGGAGATTTTTCACTTTGCAGTTAGGAAGACATTTAATGTGAACTCCTGTTATTAAGTGCCACTTTGTAGAAATTTTAATATGGACATCTGCATTTATCATTTGCTATTCTACTTGAGTTGCCAACCCTACAGTATAAACAGAATTATTACAGGTTTTGTGGGCATTGATACTTTTTGGTTTTCCTTTGGGAGTAGTGAAGTTTCCGCATGCTGAATTATACTTTAGGTGACAGCTCATTTTTTCTTTCCTCATTTTTTTATAGTTATATTTCAGGTAAATTATGATGTTCTGTTCTGAGATTTTTCATATAACGAAATTATATTTTAACATTGATTTATTTTGTATTTATTCAGAAGAAATGGAAGCAAATTACAAGTGTTTGACACACAGTCACCATTGCACAATTGAACTGTACCTCTCAAGCAAATAATTTACTAAAATACAAGGGCTATAGGATACGAATTATGGGTTAAGCCTGAGAAGGAAAACAGGACCATTACATAGATAATTTGTTCTCCATCAAGACAGAATTAGATTGTGCAATAACTAATATGTCATTGTTTTATCTTGTTTATAGCTGTGCTACTGTACTGTGGGCTTTTATTTTGTGAGATCTCTGAAGCTAAGCAGGGTCTTACCTGGTCAGTACTTGAGATGAGTGGCCTCCAAAGAGCATCAGGTGCTGCAGTAAGTGTGTCGGTGGCTCAGTAGGGAATATGTTTTCCTTTGACTCAGTCTGTAATGAGTACTTGGCACAGCATTTGGAAATACTTACGCTGCTGGATGTCCATCTTAAATGAAGGTCCTTTCTACTCCGAGGATATTAAAGCTTCTGCATCACTATTGGTATTTTGAGACACCCAGAGCTAACCCAAATTTGAGTGGTGAGAAATCAGAATACTATTGCATAAAAAATATGAAATTGTTCATTTTGCAGCCCACCTTACACTGCAGGGGGTGGATTATTAGGATGTCATGGGAAAGCCTTTATGCTATACAAACCTATTGCAAGTATCTAGCGTGCTGGCAGAAAAGGACTGCCAGCCTCTGCTAGGGTGACCCCACTGCAGTAGTTTGTGACTGAAGTTCGAAGTGCAGTACTCAAAAGTGCTTTGAAATCCTGTGTAGGTGAAAGGTGCCATGTGAATGTATATTCTGTTCATCTGGTTATTCATTCCATTCATGCATATAGTGTGCTTCTGTTTTTTCCCTTTGGAGTGTGAAAAGAGTTTGTAACGGCATGTCCCACATATCTAAAAGGAGATATAAAACAGTGATGTTACATAACTAGAAGAAAAAATGACTGAAAAAAAAATCTTAGCAATTATAAAAGTGAACAAAAAACCTTTCTAAATTAAAATCACTGTAAATCACTTTGTTGTCTATGGGTCCTATAGACAGCTGCATCCGTAATGAAACAAATGCGTAGATGTTATTATCAGATTGTTTACAGGTATAAAAGTATAGTAAGTAAACCAGGTGGTTAATTATGTTTCAATTTGTTAAAAAAACCCTGAAAACAAACCTGAAAACTAGAATCAGACTTTTTTGCTAGCTTCAAACATCATCAACAAAAGGACTTACATTTCCAATGTTATTTGCATACCTGGTTAAGGGGCAAGAGCAAGTATAAGGAAATTGTATCCAACAAGAGTACTGACTACATTTTTAAAGGCAATTTGTAAAATTGACCTCATATAATTTCATTTCAATTTCTGTAACTAAACAAACTGTTCCAGTTCAGCAGTCACAATTCATGGAGTAACCAGGAACTTAACTTCAAAGATACCCCAGTATTGCAACTTTATTGCTCAACAGGCACTGACTATTCTTAACTCATTTAGTGATACTGCTATTTCCCAAAAATACGGTGGTTTTTTTTTGAGAAAACCTTAAGCAAAACCAACATCTAATATTTAAATGCATTAAATATATTTCAGGAATATGCTTCATTAAAATGAACTTTCATTGTAAAAACTTCCCACAGTAGCATTTATCCTTGATATTTCAGATCTAACAGCCTAATAACGTAACACTTCTTAATTTTTAAAACACAATATCAATAGTAGTTATCTACTGTGGTGATGTACTACTGTACTGATATTTCATACTGAAAGGGTGATTTTTAAACAAAATCTCAGGAGTTTGCTTTCACTTGTCTTGCTTAAATACAGCCCTGAATTTGAAATATGGCAAATTTACAGTTTAATGCCATAGGACAGTTACAGGCCCCCTGCACTGTACTTGATTTGTTCAGCCGTCCATTTTAATCAATTTTCAGTTTACTAATAATGCTGAATTTTGATGTTCTGTATTCTAGTCTGCTTATCCTGAGAAGTTGTCTGAATTATGTGCGTGTCTTTCCCCTTATTCACTTGAGTCTGTGCTTTTGAATCACAACTTGCAGAGCTTTGTGTCACTGCATGTGAGTGTAGTAGCTGGGTGTTGGTGAAACAGGGACTGACAGTCTGGGTGTTTTTTACTTGGCTGTATTTTAAAGAAAATCTTGCAAGCTGTTACTGCAAGTTATTCAAAGTAGTAAGAGTTGCTAATAGTAACAAGGGTTTGAAGGTGAGCCTCAAAGCCCAAAAGCATACTGAAAGGATATCTAAAATATTCTCTGTTAGTATCTCCTTTTCTCTTTCCCTTCTGCTTGTTTTTAGTTAACACATTGTGTATCTTGTTTGTGTAAGTTTTAGTATGCAGTAATTCCCTTTCTGTCTTTGTGACCGATACAAATATTTTATTCATTTTTTAACTTGTTTTTCTAATCATAACTCAGAAGTACAGTTTTTCATTTGAAGTATGAGCACTGTATGAAAAGGTAACTATTGTTTTTCCAGAGTCCTGTTCTTCATATCATGGTGGTAGCATGGGAAGTGATGAAATTAACATGTGGGCAGGAGCAACAGATGAAGGACTACTGAGCCAGCATCTTGCAGAAAGTGGAGTGGAAATAGATCCTGAAAATGAAGAACTCATTCTAAATATCAGTTCTCGACTACAGGCGGCTGTTGAAAAGCTTCTGGAAGCTATCAGTGAAACTTCAAATCAGGTAAGGTGATCTAATAGTGAAGCATTTTGAATTTTGTGGTTCTATTTTTTTTTTCTTTATTTTTCTCGTTAATGTCTTTTTGTAAGTCTAGAGCCTGTAGGCTCTTTTTGAAAGCTGAAACAATACTTCAGGTGCCTACGCCCAAAAAAGTCTGCTCCAGCATGACTTGAACGCTGAACTTGGATTTATGTTAGAAATTTGCTTTGGACTGCAGAGGAAGCCTGAACTTGGGCAGGTTTGTCAATCCAGGGCATTCTTTTTCATTGCTCACACGGGTCATCTGCGTTCTACTGCAATCCAGAGATGAGACAGGAGGTGTCAGGGCGCGTTGAGCTGGTCCCTGTGAAGAGGGAGGGTTAAGGGGAACTATGCTCAGTTCTCGTGACAGACATTTCAGTCGATTCGCCAAGAAGGTGCAGCTCTTCTGCTGTCTCTTCCACCTATGATTTAAACATGGCCAATTAAGCACATATCCACCTTGCTGTCAGAAAATGAGTCTGCAACTCCAGCTCTCCAAACGTTTATGTGAGGTATGGAATGCAGGAACAGCTTCCAAAAAAGAGGCAGTGTGCGAGCCCTTGCTGTTTGCTGTGGAGTACTTTGTGTGGGGGGTGTTAGTTACTCTCTGGAGTGGTTCCCCATTAACTGAAATGGGAGTGATGTACTGAGCTCAGCTGGTTGAAATCACACTGATTATAGATAGCATGTGCTTCACTTTTAGATTATTTGCCTTTAGATTTAGTACATCTCAATTTGAAGGTGCAAAGTAAATACTCTCTATCTCACTAACTTTTTAAGCGCTCTTGAAGGACTCTGTCTTCAGAGCCAGCTCTTTAATCTGTTTGAGACTAGAATTCAAAGGCTAGAGTGTGTTTTGTGCTACAGACCCATCTATTAGTTAACCAAGTAATGATACTACTTAAAAAGTCATTGCGTTCTTGTCTGTAGGTGTAAAATGTGTAAAACATAACGACTGGAAATAAAGGAGAAAAAAAATCTGTGATGATAAAAGTAATATGAAAATTCAGCTATCTAACACTTTAAAGATTTTAAATGTTCAAGTATTTGTTGCTTTTGCAAAATACTTCAAAAGCGAAGTGATACTTTTTTTTTTTTTTTAAAGATAAAAGGCTAGTTTGTAACTTACTGAAGTTAAAAATAATGTAAATAGAAATTCAGTGAACCCCCCTCTGGCTTACTAAAGCAGGTAGTCTCGTGGATCTTGCAAATCAGTTCTGCATTGCATTTATTTGAAAACTCACTCTGCAACAGCTCTCTTCTGTTTGTGCATCAGTTCAATTAAAAAGAGATGTTTGGCTTCTTGAAGTCTTTTTTTCAGCTTAATTACATAATAACAAAAAAGGATACACAGATACCCCAATACATGGGGTCTTAAAATATATATATATATATAGTTAGGCATTTATAGGAAATCTTGCATTTAAAGACCTGATAATACAAAGAAAAACAACTTCAAAGTTTTACAATAATTAAGAATTCATGCTGTGATTATAACAGTATTGTCAATTATTTATTCCACTTGGTGTTCTTTTTTCTGATCATTTCACTGCTGGTGTTTAAAGGCAATAATTTTATACATGGCCCTAAATTAAAATTACTTTACTTTTGTGACTGATATTTTTGCAGTAACTGTTTCCTTTTCATGATACCTATGAAAGTACTTAGTGTATTCTAAGCAGCTTATTTTTATTTATTTTCAGTTGATCAAGAAAGTATTTTCCTTTCATAGCTTTGTAGCTGAGACCTTGCCAATACCAGCAAGAGAGTTGTAGTTTGGCTCAAACACATCCATACACATTTTTTTCATTAATACAGATTATACAAATATGAATTTATCCCTGATGATCATGTCTAGGGTTTTTTTTGTTATTTTTAAATTAATAAAATGTTAATCTGTTTACACATTTTCTCACAGTATTAAGTATAAATATTGATGTCTTTTCTGGCTGTTCCATAGAGGTACTTTCCAAGTGTTGAAACTTGTCTGGTTTGCAATGTCTGTTATGTGCTTATTGGATTATATACAGTTCCTGTATATACCAAGCTTTTGTAGATGACTTGACAATTATTTTTAAATATTCTACTCTGCAGTATTTTATTATCTAAAACTAATTACAGGCAGAAAAGATTTTAACCTTTCCTCTAAATCAGTTGTATTGTGCATACAGACATGTACCCATCTCTTAAAACAAACTTAAAAGAGTGAGAGAAACCTGGCAAAATGTTCAAAGTAACTATCTGAGACCTGCCTGAACACACGCCTCCAGACCTTAAGTGCAGTTTGAGTCTTTTCAGGCGAGGCATATAGTGGGTGTATCAATTCAAATTCCACCTGCTTGTGTTATGGTAGATAAATCAGGCCACTCCCCTGAACTCTTTCGGTTGGGAGATACTAACAGGAAGCCTTTCAATTAGCAGAGTTTGAGAAAGTTCTTGCTGTTGAATTAACTCCAAGAACAGGAATGAACGCGCATAATGACATACCTGTATTTCTCTTTCATTTGCCGTAGTGGAGATGGAAAAGAATTTTTAGTTTCTGTTCTGCTGCAGCGTACCTGTGCAGGTAAAACAAAGTTACGCTTCCTTGTCTTGGAAGTTACCTGCCAGCTGCTATTGGAAGATTTCTGTTACTTTTTCATGTGAAACTTCTCTAAGAAGGATTTTTTAGGAGTCACCGTATGAAGTTTGCTTGCACATCTCTGTTTTGGATTAATTTGCTCCAGAATTACTCTGCTTGAGAATGTGATTTGAGGCTTCCTGCTGATTCCGAGTAGGTTTGTCCCCAGCAGTGCTGATACGTGTCTTCAGACTGTTAAATGTAAATGTTCTGTTACAAATTCCTGTTAGGAATTTCTAAAACCAGCCTAGCTAGTGCGAAATATCCACGTGACGATTGAGAAGACAGCAGTACCGGTATTTTTTGGAATGGATTCTTACCGCACCTACTGGGCATCTAATCTCTTTAATGCTTTGTGGATTGAAGGCCAAGAAGAAAACACATATGAGGTTGAATCTCGTGTGCCTTTACCATATCCTTTCCCTTTCACTGAACACTTGGATGAGAATAATTCTGTAGTTGTAAATACTTCAATTTTTCACTTCAGCCACAAAAAAAATGGGCACATTTTAAAAGTTGTCTCTAAGATCTCCTTGCCTACACCTCCCTATTCAGTAAGTATAAAAATTTATAAAGAAATTGTATTTTAAATCAGCTTTAATAGAAGAGTATGCAGTGAAAAATTATATAAACTTGTTTCTTGTTGAAGTTATTGTGTACTGCTGACAGGCTTTTTTCCTAGACAGTTTTTAATGGACACTAAAAAAGCTTTAATTATACAGTTCTCTCTCTTCCTTCCTAACAAAAGAAATTTGGCAGACACAGAAATATATTCAATTACAGGGATTTGAGATCTCTTTTTAAAGCACTTCAGTTTTACTTATTACATCTTTCTCGCTGTAAATGATTTACGCTGGGGGGGGGAGGGGGCTGCAGTCAGTTAAAATTGTTCCTTTATAGCTTTCATGCGCTGACTTGGGACCATTAACTAGCACGAGCTTGCTAATGACCTCCAGTGATCCCATGAAGAAATTTTTGTTCTTGAAAATTCACATTCATGTTTGTGCTTCTTTTTGCTTTGTCCCTATCATATTTTTAATAATACCATGAGTTGCTATTACTTAAAAGAACTGGAGAATAGTTTTTATTCTGAGTTTTAGTTTGAGTATTTGATGCATTTGGTGCCATTATGATTGTCTGTATACAGTAAACCTTTCCTATGTTTCCTTCTTACCTGAGACAGGTCTTTCATTAAGCACTTCAAAATGTAAGAATAAAGTAAGAATGCTCTGTGTTTTTAAAATATCTCAAACCAATGCAGATACTTGTCTGCAGCATTTATACCTTTCTTTAACTCCTGTCAGAATAAATAGTTTACATTAATGATATCTATCTAAAAAGGAATGCTGTAAAAAGAAATCAAGTATTTAAATTCAGTGTATTATAAAAGAGAATGTATCGATTATTCAGACATTCTTTTCAAAGTGTAATGTTATTTATAAGTGGATAATTTTGAGTGCAATGTTCTATGAAATGTTCCTTACCCTTTTTTCTGAGATTTAAAGCAAGCTAGTCATACTCACAAACTTCGTTGAAGAGGGTGAGAAAGCTTTCGTTTTTGAGGAAATTAAGAGAAAGAATATGTTTACAGAAACTGTAGCAAAGCCACAGATGTTACTATCTTACAAAAGTCTGCCAATATCCATAGTATGAAAAAGGAAAAGAAAACAAACAAAAAAAAGAGCAGGAAATATGTGTTACTTCATTTTCTGACGTTGTGCTTATACAAAATAAGCTGTCTTATTTTGAATACAAGCCACACGAAGTACTCAAGCCTGATTCAGCTCTGACAATTTATGTTTGTGTCTCTCAAAGAGTTGGATGTAGGCTGTAAATGTTAACCATTGAGAAATAGAGATATTCTTGGTAATCGACTCCAGTTTGCTGTTATCTTAGATGAACGTTTTGTGTAATCAAAAATTCTAACATTAATGTTCCTTCTTTACTGTTTTGCTTTTCTAATTCTCATTTTAATTCTTTTTGAAATGATCACTTTGGGTATGTTTAAACTTGTCAGTAAGTACACGTTTTAATGCATTTCAGTCCTGGTTTTCCAGTAGCTAGTGATGTAATGAGATTGCACTACATCTGTGGTGGTACACATTAAATATTAACCCATCAGATAAGCAAAGATGAATGTAAAAAATCCTTGATAATTCTATTAGGTGCACACAGCTAGAAGAAGCATTGCTTTACTGCCTTGTTGGTGGAAAAGTGAAGTATATTCAAAATTCACATTTTCCTGGTGTTATAAGTTATCTTCATCTTAGGGAGAAAAAGAGATGAAGCACCACTTGTGACAGCTTATATAAAAACTTCTGCCAGTTTTATGCAATGTTTTTTAGCCATTCAAAGGATATGGTGGCTGATGGCTTACTCGTATTTAGTACAAAACTCATATGTAAATAAAGGTGAATCTAGTGTAAACTCATAAACTAGGAGTTACCGGAACAGGGAGACGGATTTAGCCAGGTGGCTCATTGAATTCACTAAACTGACAAACCATGTTTTCTTAGAGCTTTGTACCGAGTCAGTCTTCCTATTGCAGTCTGCGAATGTTTGTTCAGTAAAGATCTTACCGAATGTTCAGTGAAGTTATGTGAGACTTCTCATCATCCTGTAAAGCAACTGTAATTAAATAGGAATGATAGAACAGTTATTTATCAGAAAACTTTTGGTTTATCTAACTTCTGTAATTTTTTCCTATGGTAGCTTGAGCATGCTAAAATTACTCAAACAGAGCTCATGCGAGAGTCCTTCAAAAAGCAACAAGAGGCCACAGAATTTATGAAGTATCAGGAAGAATTACAAGAACGTCTTAATGAAGAAACCAAAGCCAGAGAGCAGTTGGCCTTGGAGCTTAGTAAAGCTGAAGGTGAGTAGCTTTTTTGATGAGTTGTTGAACTTTGCACTCACTTTGCACTCACTTTGCACTATTAATTGGGAAAAGAAATTGCATATTAGATCAATTTCTTTGCAAATTTTAGAATGTTATTGGCCTTCTGGATAGGTATCCAGAAGTTACCAGATAGTTATCCTCCCTACAGAAGGGACTCCATAGGTCCCTTCCAACGTCAACCACGCTGTGATTCTGCTTCCCTGAAGCAGTCCCAGCTCTCTCAGTCTTTCCTCACCAGGGAAATGCTCCAATCCTTTAATCATCTTTGTTGCCCTACATTGGACTCTCTTCAGTAGTTCCCTGCCCCTCTTGAACTGGGCAGCCCAGAACTGGAGGCAGGATTCCAGTTGTGGCCTCCCCAGTGCAGAGCAGAGGGGGAGAATGACCTCCCTCGACCTACTGGTCACACTTCTCCCTGTGCACCCCAGGATTCCATTGGCCCCCTTGGCAACAAGGGCACATGGCAGACTCATGGATAGTTTACTATGCACCAGGACCCCCAGATCCTTCTCCTCAGGAGTGCTTTCCAGCAGGTCCATCACTAACCTATATTGATGCCTGGCATTCTTCCTCCCCAGGTGCAGGACCTTACACTTGCCCTTGTTGAACCTCATTAGGTTCTTCTCTAGCCCAGCCCAGCTCTCCTGCCTGTCCAGGTCATGCTGGATGGCAGCACAGCCCTCTGGAGTGTCAGCCAGCCCTCCCAGTTTGGTATCATCAGCAAAGTTGCTGAGGGTACAGTCTGTCCTCTCGTCCAGGTCATTGACGAATATGTTGAACAAGACTGGACCAAGTATTGACCCCTGGGGGACACCACTGATTACAGTGAGAGAGGTGTGTGTGTCCAACAGAAAGTTTAGACATCATTTGGAACCATCAGTCTCAGACATGACAGAACACACCTGCTTAGTACCTTCTGTCACTTGGTAAAAATGCCTTTTGTGTTCTGTGGACAGATGTTTCTGAAGGGAGTGATGTGAATCTTCTGAAGCCAGTACCATTACAGGATCTCAGTTTAGTCTCTGCAGCCCTCAAGGAAATTCTCTGTTTTTTCCCAAGTCTCTAGCTTTGTGCTCACTTCTGCCTCATTGCAAGATGGTGCCATTTCTTACAGCCGTAATACCATTCGCAAAGCTAAAATAGAGCTCCTCCTCAGATCCTTAGATAAACTACTTCACTGTGAAGTAATTCTTAAAAACATACAAGACATACTCTCAAGGTAGTGTCTGAAATTTTCTGCTAAAAAGATCATTAATTGGTCTGTGCTATTTTAAAAATTGCACATTACTAGTAAAGAAATGAAATAATTTCTTATATGTCAACTGTTACAGGACTTTAGGGAGTGATTCAGGTACCAAACATGGACACCCCTGGCCAGTTTTGGTGTCTTCTGGTGTTGGAGGGATCTATATGATACCTGACCTACAGGAGACCCAGGATCTTACAGAAACTGTGGTTTGAGGTCAGACGTACGTGTCTTGAGGCACCTAAAATGGCACCTGGCACCTGAATTACTTCAAAATCTGATCGTCTGTTCCTGTATAAGGAATTTATTTAAGTTTCTTATTTGCCCTGTATTTATTACACACTTATTTTTCCTTGATTTTGGAGTTCCTGTTTGCTCCAGAGGTCTTGCGCTGAGAAAAAATTAAGAGCTATATTTGGTCTTGTACTGTTCTTCCTGGAGTTTCTTCATCATGGAAGGACAGGAGTAGAAGTTGTCAGTTGCTGAGTATCTGACATGCATGTGCATTCACGTGAGAATACTATAGTGACGTTACCATGCTAAAAATTCAAATTGTTCTTTATTGTCTGTTAAATCTGCCCCCAAATCAATGTTTTCCAGGCCTTATTGATGGTTACGCAGATGAAAAAGCGTTTCTGGAAAAACAACTCCAGGAAAAAACAGATGTAATTGACCATCTTGAGCAAGAACTACTGTGTACAGGTAACAAATTGCAGGAGTTAGAGGCTGAACAGCAGCAGATCCAGGAAGAAAAGGAGTTACTCTCCAGACAGAAGGATGCCATGAGAGCAGATGCGGGGCCAGTCGAGCAGCGTATGTATTCCTCACAATTTTTCTATGAGATTTTCTTATACTTTCAAATAACATAATAAGTAATCTTGGTGAAGGCTTCCTCCCCCTCCCCTTTGTAATCATTAATAAAAATGTGATAATCATTAATGAAAATGTGATATTTTAATATCTGATACCTAATGTTACCTTGATAAGTTTTCTTGACATTTAAGCAAAAAATGACGGAGATGTAAATGCATCTTTAAATTCTTCCTTAAACTAGTAACCTAATATTTTTATGTTGGAGAGGGGAAGAAAATTAGAGCAGTGATGTTTAAGAGGTACTGATCTTTCAAAGACTGCAGTGCTTACATTGTAAACAGCAGAATGAAATTAGCATTTTGTTTCATTTCTAAAAGTTTGTGGCAATTTATAACGCTGCTGTTTTTATAAGTTACACATCTTGGTGTGTATTTGCAATTTCCTGCATCTGCTTTGTGTAACAATGAAATTTTAAGAACCATCTCTTGCTTCCTACTTTATAGTAAAGATGATCCTTCTCCAGTTTAGTTATTTGTTATGTGTTTCAGGTTTCTAAATATTTTAAAGTTATTTTCCTGTATAACAACTGTAAGGATAAACAATTCTATACATATATGTCGGTACTTATATCACGCATACCAGAATAACTTACCACATTCCCTAAGTTATCTCAACAACTTTGTCATTAAATGCCATATCTGTCTTTGGCTTCATTTTCTCTTACATTGTTGCACCACAAGAAAACTATAGCTGGCATGTAAATTACTTTGCTTCTTTTTTTGTTTTCTCTCTCTCTCTATTCTCCTAGGCCTAGTAGATGCTGCAGTCGATGCAGCTTCCCAAGCAGGTGTGTTTGTATGTTGCATGGCCAATCTGTAACTGGGTGGAAGACTCACACGTACTGACATTGTTAATCAGGATTATTGGGCTTTTGGCTTACTGACATTACTTGTAATTCTTACTGGCCTGCAGCTTTGATGTTGTATTTCATACTCAGTTTTACATTTCGCTAACAACATTTCTTATCATTACTAAGCATAATAAGCAAATTCATGAATAACCATCATCTTATTCACCTATGAATTACAGATACTTAGATGGTATTGGTGGGATATTTTTATAGTCTTTATTTTCTTTTTCTTTCCAAATACAGTTGAGTCATTCACTATGATAACTAAACACTCTATTATATTGATATATAATGGTTACCTAGAAATGAGAATTTGTTGAATATGATGTAAGATGATGGTGCCTAAAGGATCTTTCTTCTATAGTGAAAGTAAATTTTACTGGTTTTGTCTTAATATCAATCATGTTTTAAAGATTCTCCAAATGGAATTGCAGTTTACAGTTTGGATTTTTCCTCAAGGGATTTGTACAGTTAGTTAATATGTACTTCAATGGGCTGTGGCTTAAGAGTCTTAATAGAGTGGTTTGGGGCTTTACTATATATGCTTGCCAGCCTTTTCATGAGGACTCAAAATTGGGCATCCATGCAGACACTGATTTTACAAAGCTCCAGTTACAGGTCAGTAATTTCCCTCTCTGTCTGCCTGGCAACCTCGCTAAGTCTTTCAATATTTCCTTCAAATTATTTGTATGTATCACACATGATGAAGACTGGCAGTGGATTGATTTTACTGACACTGGGGATGAGAAGAGGGTTGGGTTTTCTGTACTTCATTGTTAATCTTGGGTTTATGTTGACCTGCTGACTCTAGCCGTAGTTTGAACCCATACATTTGCTTTTCTATTCAATGATACAAAGACCTTTTGATTTATATGAAACTTAAACAGGGAAGTGATCTGATACAACTTCACTATCAGTCCTCTGAAGACTAACTAAAGGATAGTAATTTTAATATGAATTTGTTTTAGTGGTAATCCTTATTACTTCTCAGAAGAAAATACATTTAAAAAAAAAAAGAAGAATAGTAGAAACCCAAACCAGTTCACATCCTTCTGCAGAGTACAGCATGGATACCTTGGGGAGTGGTTTTGCTTCATAATACTGCTAACTATTCCTGTCTAAAAATAGAGTGTGATGCTTTTATTATAACCAGAATTGCTGGAGGAAACAGAAAAGCTAATGAAAGAAAAAATTGAAGTACAGCGTCAAGCTGAAAAAGAGTATGATGACCTTCAGAAGCAAGTGAAAGTCTTGGAAATAGACTTGGAGGAACAGGTCAACCGTTTCATAGAGCTAGAGCAAGAGAAAAATGCAGAACTAATGGACATAAGGCAGCAAAACCAGGCTTTGGAGAAGCAACTTGAAAAGACAAGAAAATTTCTAGATGTAAGTATGGTTAATGGCCGGTTTCATGAAGATAGGTGGGCACCTCTGCTGAGGTTTTGTTCAGCATGAAGTGCTAAGTTTTTTCAGATTTTGAGCGAATATAAAGAAGCACGCAACAGTAACAGTGCTATAGGTTCCAGCCCAAGAATTTAATTGCCCTGTATTTCTAAGTGTAACTTAGTATGGGAAACTTCTAAAACTAATGAGGAAATACAAATTTTTGTGACGTTCATTTTTAACAGTTTGTGGAATTTCCATGTTTTTCGACAAAGCCTGTTGGAATTAAGTAGTCAGCTTTATTTGTACTTGGAAATTGAAAGCATAATTTGTCTTAAGTTTCTTTTATAACTTCCTTCATAGTATCCAAAAATCTACCTCCAGATATAATGCTACACCTTTGAGCCCGTTATATTATTTGTGCATTTGTCCCCATTCACAATGGCAGCTGCCTTTGTTGTACCCAAATTCTTCCTGCTTCAGGCTGTCTCTGATTTTGTTTCAGACTCTACCCCATTTTCATCAAACAGCATCTTCCCCACCTCCTCCTTTTCCCATTTTATTCCTAATAAGTGTCCTATGCTACTGTTGAGAGAAAAATATTATTTCTGTGCCTTCTTATTTAACTCTCTAGCTGACAGCAGTAGGGTACAATAATTTTTTCTACATAAAAAATATAACATCCTGTGGCACCTTCTCCGCATAATCTATTACTATCCAGTATTAAAGGAGAGATCTTTCAGATACTTCTTGGCACAAGTGGATTTGCTTTATTTAATTTTCTGCAGTAAGGTTCTTTTTCTCACTGAAACTAGTGTGTCATAATAGGACAAGGTTCAGAAGTAAAAATTCCTATTACAAGTCCCATAGTCATAAATGCATTATGGTTGGGGACTATCAGTAGCACAAACTGGAGAGTTACAGACTGCTGGGATGAGTAGCTGTTTGTAGCAGCAGCATTAGAATTCTGCCGATTCCTTGAAACAGCAGGTGAGGTTTTAAAATCTGCAACTTGTAAATGTTGAAGCTTTATTCTGGTTTCCTAAATTTTTGCAAAACATTTTGTTGCTAGACAGAGCGCTCCTCTTTGCATGAGATACTTCAGCTAGTTTATTTCAGTGCATCTGAAAAGGTAAAGTGGCATTTAAAGGTGATGTTTCACTGGATGCTGCCAGTTGTGCCTTATTTCCAGTAGAAAGAGGTATTCCCCAAATATCAGACTGGGATATAACAACTGAAACTGGTCAAAAGTAAAACTGAAATGCAAAATTTATATTTTTTTTCCTGTTGGCTTCTCATCAATATTAACACAAAGTTAATTTCTGGTCTTAATTTCTATTTATGATACATATATCAAAGATGAACACGAGGAAAGAAAACCATAAAATGCTGGCTAATTGTTATTTGTTCAGTGTACTTTGAACAGAAGAAACAAAACTGTCATTTTTGTGAAATAATACTGACTGTATCAATTTTTTATTAAAAAATGTGAAATGCATTGCCCTGAATGATGAATGTAGTTTTTGTTAGCAGAAGCTGCCAGAGGTTCTGCTACCTTAAAAATACTGACATACTGTTACCAGCCTCACATTCAAAGAAATAAGAAGTTGCAATATAGTTAATTTAGATAGTTTTTACATTAAATGGTGCATCCACATTATTTCTTCCCTTTCAGGAGCAAGCAATTGACCGAGAGCACGAGAGAGACGTTTTCCAGCAAGAGATACAGAAGCTGGAACAACAGCTTAAGATTCCACAAAGGATTCAGCCTGTCAGTGAACATCAGAGCAGAGAGGTAACGCGTGGTATTACTTGTACTCCCGGAATACAAACAGCACGCTGACGTCTGTTCAGATCCCCTAAGGAAACTATTTGATGGTGTACCTAACCTGCATCCATTCACAAGCCAGGAAAGTAAATCCCCTGAGATGAAGGGAATGTTGTTGGGGCAATGTGGGGAAACTGTCCCCTGGGTGTTTTTTGAGTTGGTTGGGTGTTTTTAGTAGCAGACACACAGAAACTTCATAACTTTCAAAAAGACTCATAACTTAATTTAGAAAATCTGCTTTTCAAAAGCCTGTGGAAACCTTCAGGAATACTTTAGCATTTCTCCCTGTTGTTGTGTCGTTTTGTGACACCCTGTTGGTTGGGCAGGTACAGGCACAGCAGGGACGGAGTTACCAAGGCATCAGACCTGCGATGCAGCCGCGCTCTCTGCGTGCGCCTCCCCAGGGAAAGCCTGTCTCCACTGAAACAGTCTGGTGACTACAGAAGAGCAGCTCAAGGAAGTCACAGAAAACTCTTAGGCCCAGCAAAATCCAGAAAAGTGACAGCAGGGCAAATGCTGGATGTTATGAAGCTTTGTGCCTGTTTTGTTTGGTGACCTTTTTGTCAATTAAATTGCCTTTTATTTTTTGGTGGGTTTTCTTATGTTTTGCTTTCAGAGCAAGGCAGATACTTTTGTGTGATTATCTTGCCTGATTTTCAGTATTCAGCTTCTTATTAGGTTGCACTGCGATTTTCAAATCAAAGTTGTTGCTTTCAGTTCAGCTGCTGTCATTCAGTTCTTAAATATTAGCAACACTTAGTATTCTATATTACGTAGTTTATGACCATAGATAGTAATAGGACATCAATTGATAGATGTGAAACGTAGGCTGTCAAAATATTTATTTACTTACAGTTCTCAGATGTAGGGGTGGACTTCCAGGGGTTTTAAAATATATTTTAATAAAAAGGTTTGTAACAAGTCCTGCAAGGTATTCAGTCCATAGTGAGTCATGTGGCTGTCATCAGCCTCTGCGTACAAGGAGTCGTCGGCCATTAGCTGAACGTGTGTTGACCAGCACCTATGGAGCCGTTCTGAACCTGTCTGCTCCTGCTGCAAAGCGGGGGCACGCTCCTGTCCCACGGGAAAATCCCACAGAGGGGGGAGGCTTTTTAGTACACTTCATTTTCCTGAATCCAGAGTGTTCATTTTGAGTTGGTTTTGTGATGTGCCTCTTCATAATTTGAGGCATGGGTAGCATGTGAATTGCTAGTTAAAATTATCACAGTTAAAAAGAAAAAAATTCTCCCAAGAAAAAAAAATCCAATTTGATTGAATAATAAAATTAGGCCTGTTTTTCTGTACAGAAACTATTTGTGGAAATCGTCCTGAATTACATGCATGTACACACAGATGTGTATACCCCAAGTTGGTAGATATGCTACACTAGAAATTTAAAGCATGCTTTAAGATGAAAGATGGCTGGAACTGAGACTAAAATGTTAAGGTTTGTACTAGATGCTTTTAAATTAGGATTTTTAATAGGCAGGAAGACAGAATCCACGAGCACCACAGGTGTAGCAGCAATTTTAGAGCTGAGTGCTGCTGAGTATTATCTGTTTACAGACAGAATTCTCAGTATGGTATTAGATTTACATCTAATTTCTATCAAATGAGCCACATAGTCTTACTATATAGTATATTTTGATGTCACGATATTACTTGGAGTATTTCATAAGTATACATTTTATCATCATTTCTCCTGCTTTTCTGAGGTAGCTTCTTTACTTTTTCATAGTTGCACGGTTTTTGAAATGCTCTTCTGCTTTGCCTGAATGCTGTGATCATTTTCTGTTGATAACTTCATTTCTTTTTTTACTATTATTTCAACTTACTCTGTCAACTTATTTCAGGGAGGGTTGTCATAGTCTGCTCTAGACTTGATTTTTCTTTTTCCAATTCTCTATCAGGACTTTTCTGTGGTCACTTCAGACTTTGCTGTTGCTCATGGATGGATAACGTCAATAATACCATCCTGTCAGCTTTATGTTCTGGTGTTCTTCTGTCCTATCTATTGAAATGCTTTGAGTCTTCTACCTTTTGGCTACATCGTAACTCCCTAATTGTAAATACTGCAATCAGTTTCTTGAGTGGGACAAAACATTACTTTCCACATCTCTTGCTTGATTGCTTAATATAACTTGGGTCTTATCTGTGCGTGAGGCCTAGTACGATGGATTTGTGACACATTTCTCATCTGTAATTTTGATTAATCAGTTCTGAAATACTGCTAGATCTGGGACCATTCCTATCTCACTACTTCAGTTACTCTTTTAATATGTTGTTTCTGAGCTGCAAACGTCTGAACTACTGAGATTCAGCATGCTTTATTTGGTTGCTTTGTCCTCTGCAGAAAGTGACATGTCATCCATCACTTCTGTTTGGTCCCATTTAACAAAACCCACAAGAAAACAAAACTTGCTGTTTCTTGATATTGCAAGTATAGCAATTCTCCTCAACGTTAAAGACTCAGTGAGTTTTAGGATGTCTGTCACTAATCAACTCCGTATTTTGAATAATTTTGTCACAGACTTTTAGAACCTCAGAGGTGCAAAGAGCCTTGACATTTCCCCCGTAGGTGCTAAAGGTGTATTTTTAGTTGGCTGATAGGGATGCCACACTGCTTGCTTTCAACTGACTAGAAAGTCTGAATGCTTCAGAAGGACAAGATTAGTTCTAGAGAGTAAATGATATAGCATGAACGTATCACTTCTAAAAAATGCTGTTTGTGTTTTTTGGATGTACCACTACAGTATTCTAACCGTACATTCTGTTTCACCTAAAGAGTAGGAGTTTTATTACAAGAAAAAAAAAGAGGGATATTTTTTCTCTGCCACACATGAGTGCTGTTGCTATTGCTAGCAAACCCTTCCAATCTCGATACAGTATATTCATCTTCCTGTTTGTATTGTCGCCAGGTTGAACAGTTAACAAATCATCTAAAAGAAAAAACAGACAAATGCAGTGAGCTTTTGCTTGCTAAGGAGCAACTTCAGAGAGATATAGAAGAGCGAAATGAAGAAATTGAGAAACTAGAATACAGGATAAGAGAACTGGAACAAGCCTTAATCATCAGTGCAGACAACTTGCAAAAGGTATGGCCTGATCTAAAATTATTGTGTATTTGCTACTTCCTTATTTTCTTGAGAACAAAACTGTGTATCGTTTTTATTTGTTTCTTATTAAGCAAATGAAGTTACTAATTTATAATGTATGTTTAAAGGTGGAGGAAAGGAAACAATTTGGCACCATCATAGTAAAGGGAGAATTACCTCTTGAAATACAGCTGCAAGCTGAACGAGAAGCTGTGGACAGAAAGGAAAAGGAGGTAAAATGCCTGTTGGATTTTCCGTGTTTCCATTTGTATTTTGGTTGGTCAGTTTTTTCTTTCTGGTGAGTTTCATGAACTATACAGATGAAAATTTTTAATAGATCAGAGAGACAGCAGTCCAAATTCCTTTAAAATTCTCTTGTGGGCCGTGATAATTGTTGTTAATGTCTATGTTAATGCTTATGACTTAAAACAGTCATTTTGATTCTGGAATAAAAATTCAGCCTAATTAAGAACTTCATAGTGATTTCAGCTGATTTTTAGTGGGTTTTAAAATTCCATACAATTTAAGGACTCAGAATGTCACTGAGTACCCGTTCTTTTGTTTGTGCGTAGCAAAACAGCTTATTGTAAGCGTTACTCCTGAAAATCACGACATTTAATTTTTCTATGGCTGTTTATTCCTTTGCCACCGTTTGTTTTGGAAACATAGGTCACAAACCTTGAGGAACAACTGGAGCAGTTTCGAGAGGAGCTAGAAAATAAAAATGAAGAAATTCAGCAACTGCACATGCAACTGGAAATTCAGCGAAAGGAGTCCACTACACATTTGCAAGAACTTGAACAAGAGAACAAATTATTTAAGGTAATTGTGTAACAAAGAAGCGTAGAGTTTTATTCTCCCTCCTCCCCAGAAGTAAATTCTTGGAAAAAGCCAAGATGCCAAACTCTTTCTCAAGCATTCAACCATTCAACTTGCAAAATACTAAAAAGCTCATATAATTACTTCTCATTCCATGCAATTTGTTTATTTTAGTTCCTATGCCTTAAATACTCATACAAGAATATGCAGAAAATATTATGTGCAGCTGTAAGGTGGTTTTGGGGTTGTTTTGTTAGGACGAAATGGAAATACTGGGACTAGTGATCCAGAAGTCTGAAGATGCCACCGTAAAGGACCATCGCTTAGTGGCTGGGAGGCTCGCTCACGTCATGCAAGAAAAGGAGCAGGAAATAGATCATCTTCATGAGCAAATTGCAAAACTGCAGCGGCAACTTGAAGTCACAACTGACAACAAAGTACATACTTTTGAAATCTTTTTTGGAGTCCTGCTTTGTGTCACTAGCTGCTTAAGGAAAAAAAAAAAAAAAACCTCTGTCCTTCCACCAATTACTTTGTTTTCTATTGCTGCCTTAATTTAAAAATGCTAGGGCTTCAGTTTGAAGCAAAGCTTTAATGCTGACCTGTTTTTCCTCTTTGGTGTCTTTTTTTACGAAGCATACTTTTTGCTTGCTTTCTTTGTATTATTCTGCCTTATTTCTGATTGAGTTTTTGTCTTAAATTCTCCTCAGTTCCTTATTCTTCTAATACTTCTGAATGTTTAAGTGTATGTAATTAGCTGAATTCGGTCTCAGCATTCCTACTGCCATCTTCCTTACAATGACTCATTTTCAGTGTTATGTTTCAGTGATGGCTTTGGGATCACGTTGGATTTGATAGGTTTCTTTAGCAAACTCATGTGCTCCGTGAGCTTGTGTAAATACTTTGTCATCATACCAATGTTGGCAACATCCTTAATCCAGATTGAAGCGTGGTGGATGTGCAAAGAAAACATTGTGCGTTATTAGAAATGTAGAGCAAGAAGGAAAGAAGCAGATTCATCTCCGTCTTATTCACTGAGATTTAACACGTGCAGCTTTCTGTCACTTTTCAATTATGTGTTATTGTGAGAGTGAACCTCATCTTCTGGCTTCCTTACGTTTTATACAGATATTTGATTTCAACAGAAATACTGCTTATTTTGCATTGATAGAAACGCCAGAAGAAACATACCACAGGTCTTGGATTTTTTATAGAAAGAAAATTGGATCTTTTTTGTTTTCAGAAAATTGGATCCTTTCAACAACAGTTTTGCATTGTGAACATTTTAAACATGAAAATTTACTAATCATAACCTTTGTCCCCAAAACAAATATTATTCCTTAAGGTAAGATGGGAAGTTTTGTTTACCCCTCAGTAGCTGGCTGAACATATAGGGTAATATTGTACTAGGACATCTTGAATCCCCTGAAACAGAGGTCTGACCGAGATGGATAATTTGAGGTTTTATGTGTGGCATGTAGTTACAATGAACCTCAGTGAATAATAACAAAACTGTGAATTGAATTTAGGAAGGATCATGCTTCAAGAATCCAGAACAGGTCTGCTTTGTACAATCACCACAGTAATAAGGTTACATTACTTGCCTTGAAAAAACTAGCCAGTATTCGGGTATAATTCATTTTAATGATTTTTTTCTTCTCCTGTTATAACAGGAGGTTTCGTTTTCTTATTTTCATCCTCTCAGTTATGTTTTACAGGACATTAAATAAGTACTCTGTTTGCTTAGTTATGAGATCAGTAGTAAATATGAATAGGTTGTTCTTAGGCTAATCTCTTTCCTAATCCCGTCGACATCTTAATCCCTCTAAGTGCTTTTCTTTTAATTGCTGTGTTTGCCTTATGTGGTTCTTCGCTCCATTATGTTGCGAAGAACAGAAGCTATTGTGCTGACTCGGTAGCAGTCACTAGGATCACTGTTCTTTTCTTCTGAAAATCAATTATTTATTAATATTTTCTTCAGTGTTTTTGAGCCTCCTCTAATCTCTATGGATTTAAAAAAAAAAACGCAGTTCTTGGTTGGCAAATCAGCCCTTCTAATTTATACGGTCACATTTCATTCATTCTTGTACATATTATAATTACTGCAAAGTCATCTTATTGTCTATTTAACTAACTAACTGATGAAGTATTGTGAGGTAAAGGGAGCTATTTTAGTAATAAATTTAGTCATCTTCCTTCTCTTCCTCATTTTTTCCCCTTCTTCATATTTCTAAAATGCCCTTCTAGAGTTTTTAGCTGTTTGAGTTAACATAACTGATTTTATTTTATAATAGCCCTTTCTGAATATTCTTCACAGATTTCCTCCTGCCTTTTTCATTTGCAGTGTAGAAGCACTGTTCATTTCAGATCTCCAGATGTTACTTTTAAGAAAATATATCTACTTTTTGTTTCTTACGCTTACTACTTTGAGTCTGGTCTCTCTTTATTTTGACGTTGTAAAGGACTTTTTGGCATTTTTCTACATTCAAATGAGAATTTGCTCCCACTGCTGTTTAGCAAGCAGAATTTTTTTAATGATTTTGATACAACTTATTCTGTTGGATTCTGATAACTTGTCTTATTATTCATGCGATAAGCTTTTTTATTTATTTAATTTAGTGTTCCTCAACACCACCAGTCATTCCATTTTTTGTGTCTACTGAGCTATTTCTCTTTAGAAGCTGATATAAGATGGTTTTTCTTTTTTCTGCATCATGAACTCATCACCCTCATATTTGCTTAGTTACATCCTTTTATTTCTTGCTGTTTTGAGCCCCTTACACAACCTGTCATTTTAAGTGTCTTTAGAACTAATCTAGGTAAGTATTACTCTCACCATATTGATGTCTTCACCAATCTCTTTTTGAATTTTGTTTGGATAGTCATATACATTTTAAAATAAATACTTCTGTAACTTTATCTCTCTTCGCTTTTGTTTAAACTCTAGCACAAGCGGATAATTGTGCTGTGGGTAATGTTTGCCCTGCATGGTTTTGTGCCCACCTGCGTAAGTGTGTGCACACGCACACACGCAGGCAAACACATATTTTTAGGTTTGTGACAGGAAATGCCAGAGTAACCTGATATGTGTTTTCTCTGGTCTCAGACTAAAAGGCATGTTGTAATGGCATTTTTCCAACACGTTTAATGAAAGGTCGATTTGCATTTCAAGTGCATATTCATCCTGGTCGGCTCTGTCCTATATTAATCTATTGGACCATCTCAATGAATAGTGCTTTTGCACGAAGAGCGCGGTATCTCTCTTATCTAACTGAATTTATCTGGCCTGTACATGAAAAGCTTGAGGATCCAGTGGCTTTTTTTTTTTTTTTTTTTTTTAAAAAAAAAAGGAAGTTCAGTATGTAGTGTAATGCAGGATAATTTATCTGTAAGTTTTAAGTTTCATAAATCTTGGTTCCTTGGAATGAGTAAAAATAAAATATTAAACCTTGATTGCGTAAGAGTATTGAACAGCACAGATCTGAGCACTCCTCTTGTTTCCCTTTTAATTTTTGATAAGAAGGACAATACAGAGCTTTAGACCAAATTGGGGAAAAAAATATTGTGAACACTTAAACTTCAGTGTTTCATATCTCTGTAAATATTACAAATGCTTTCACTTCATTTAGTACTTTCACACCAATTTTGCATTTCATTAAGTTCACAGACTACTTTGTCAGTCCTATGTGAAGATACCCTGGTTCTCCTAGAACTTCCGTTTAGGAGTTCACTGAGGACAAACTTTTTTTACAAGATGTTTCAATGTGTGATTAAACTGTTGTTGTGAAGTTGAGGAGAAAAATTGTCTGAGGGTTTAATAGTTACCCATTTTGAAGTTCTTTTGTTCTATTTTTTTTTTTTTTTTCAGGTTATTGAAGAGCAAAATGAGCATATACGGGAGCTTGAAGCCCAGGTAGAATGTCTGAAAAGTGATCAAGAACGTGTCAAGAAAAAAAATTATGAGGAAGTAGAGCAGTTGAATGATGTAATTGAAAAGCTTCAGCAGGAGCTGGCAAATATTGAGCAAAAAGTACCTGCAGACATTGGTGCTTTTCAAGAAGATGCTGACAGTCTGAAGCACACACTTGAAATGGTTCTGGCAGAAAAAGCAGCTTTGGAGAAACAAGTAGAAGACATGAATGTAGAGGCGTCTCGAACAAAGAATGAGCTTGAGGAAACGATCTTAAAAATGAACAAGCTAAAGCAAGAAATAAGTATGTTAAAAAAAGAGCATGAAAGAATAACAGCGAAGTATAAGTGTGCACGGATGAAAGGCGACAGGGAAAAAACACAAGACAGGAGCAATGGGAAAACTGAAAAAGTGGATGAAGGCTCATGTGAGAAGATAGACTTGCCAGATCAAACCCAGTGTAGGTCCCCAGATGAAAATACAAGAGTCACCAAGATGGAGGTACAACTGCAGCAACTTCACGCATGCATTAAGGAAAAAGATTCAGAACTGTGCCAGTCCTACAAGGAAATACAAGACTTGAAAGAGCAAGGCGAAGCTGAAAGAGAAACACTTAAAAAGAAGATACTAGAACTGGAAAAGGCACTAGTAGAAAAAGTCGCTGCTGCTCTTGTGAGTCAGGTTCAGCTAAATGCAGTTCAAGAGCAAAGAAAATTCATGCAGGAAGTTCAGAAACCTTCAAAATATGTGGAGGAAGCAAGTAAGGATGCCCAAACAGAGAGTTTGAGTAGTAGAACTGAAAACGAGATGGAATCAAAATTATCACTCTTAACACAGAGGCTTAGTGAGATGGAGGACCAGCTGGCAACAGTAAATCATAACTTGGAGCTAGAAAAAGAAAATGTAAAAATTGCACAAAAGGAAGCTAAAGTGAAAGAAGACAGGCTCTTAGAACTTGAGCAATTATTAGTAGTAGTTCAAGAAAAACACAAAGGAGAGATTCAGAAATGCATTAAGCAAGAAGAAATACAGATGCATCAGGTAATTAGATGCCGTTAACTTTTGGCTTGTTTTCACTAAAATCAGTTATTTTATGTAAACTACAATGAATTTAAGAGTTTTTAATGAGACTAGTGATAGAAGTATTGTGCTGCATGGGGTAGATCTTAATTGGTCTATTATTTCTGGAGAAGGGTATTATTTTAGGCAAACTCCACTGTTAATTTCCATTTTGCATAAAAACACCTTGCCTTTTCATGAATGTAGGGTGATTTTCAATTGTGAACATATACTTTCTTACTCTTCCTTTGACCTGACAGAATGGAGTGAATTACGCTTTTATATGGCACGGTTGATAGAAGGACAAAAATTAAAATGACAAAAATGACCTGAGGGTTTGGACTGCAAAGGGAGTGATAGCAGTTTGTACACTTCGTGGGGGGATTTGTTCATGTTCATTCATGTATGCTTTGATTTTGGTTTACTTTAGCTTGCTTTCCTGCCTTGATTACAAAGGTATTTCCCATCAGTTTTTACCGTTATACTTTTGTCCTGATTTCCGTAAACCACTGGTTACGTTGTATCGGAATTTAAAACCTTCCAAGTGCTTCGTAGCCCAAACGTGGGCTCGATTGCTGAAACTCTGAAGTTCAGAGACATTATGGAACCCTGTGGAAAAGGTTCTAAGACCTGTTGTCCAGATGCAGCTTGAATTAATATCATAAATATCCTGTCAATTCAGTAATACAATCAGACTTTGTTTCCCACTCTCTGTGACCTCCCTCCCGTTGCCTTCTGTATGGTGTAGCCAATTTCTGCCTGCAGTAAACTGTAAGACAGCAGCCTTTCCTGCTGTGCTTAGCCAGCTTGTGGAAGTTAATCTAGGAAAACTGTCTTTCCTTCTGAATTTTTAGAGACTATGTTAATCCAAATAACATAAAATTGTTGTCCCCTGTGGTCTTTTCTTTTGGGGCTTTAGTAAATTGGTGTGAAAGAGATCAGTGCTGCTAATACTGTGTTCTTCTTAAGATTCTTCACTGTTTCCCATGTTTTGTGTTGCCACGTAGGTAGGATCACAACTCATGGAAAGTCAAAAAGAAAATGTGCTTATTAAGGAACTCGAACTAGAGGCAGCGGCTGCTAAGGAAGAACTGAGCAGTTACAGAGAAAAGGCAGAAAAACTTCAGCAAGAACTAGCAGTAAGAACCAGATTGTTCCATAATTTATTTGAAGCAAGTGATTATACAGGGCTCGTTGTGCAAATATGCACGCTTGAGTTTTTCTTTAATCTTATGTGGAGAATGCCACTAAGAAAAGCAGTCACTTGGTACCGATTGTCAGTGGAATAGAGCTGATGCTATAGACCACATCTTCACGTGTTGCCAAAGTACGTGGTTTTACAGTCTACTATAATGCAATATAGTGGGTCTAGAGCTGTATTTCTTAGGAGATTATGTTTGTTACCGTGAGTCCTAACTGCTTTAAAAGAGGACTAACTGAGCTCTAATGGTATAGAAAGTTGTTTGGGGGTTAGATTTCTTTTTAAGTATTTGGAAGGACTGCAATCCAGATTCTCCGTATTTACAGGTAAAAGAAGCAAGTCTGATGCATCTTCAGAAGGACCTGTGCAAAGTCAAAGAGAACCTGGTTCAAGCAGAAGAGAGGCTTGCAAGTTACATGAGCAAGGACAAGGAAAAGTCCAAACCTGAAAGCAAAAAGGCTGCAGAAGTATCGTGTGATTGGTCAACCGGTGAGTCTACTCTGATTAGAAAAAGCTCATCGTCACAAACAGACAAGACTGTGGAAGTTGACAGCTGTATCCAAACTTCACCAGTCCTAGTTAAAAATGCAGAAATCCAAATTGACTTGCAAAATGGATGTTCTTCAGAAGAGATTGCAGAGATCATAAGAGAATTTACTGAAAAAATCGACCAAATGCAAGAACTGCATGCTGCTGAAATCATGGACATGGAGACAAGGCATATCTCTGAATCTGAAGCATTAAAGAGAGAGAAGTTTGTTGCAGTGCAAGTATTGACTGAAGAATGTAATTCTTTAAAGGAACTCATAGAATCTCTACGAGCTAAAGAGGTATGTATCCTATTTCATCTTCATTGAACCACTTTGTTTTGTGCTTTTGCTGCTCCCACAGAAATTCCCTTTTCAAGTCTGTTAAGTGTGAACCACCATATGTTCAGTATAAAGCTTTGAAGTTTGATGTTTCCACGGCCTAGGGAGAGATTGTGAACCCCTTCCTCAGCAACTAAAGCTTGGGGCACCATGTGCTCAAGTATGAGATGCTTCCTTGTGTTACTGCCCGGCACCTGTCCTGCTCTGTGAACCAGGGACGGGTGTGAATCGGCATCTTTGTCGTCTCCACGTTGATTACTTTGCTCATATTGTTTCCTGCTCCTTAGAATTAGCTCCCTTATTGTGAGTGGGTGTGGGGGATAAAAGATGTGATTGTTCTCTTTCCTAAATATAGGGAATTCCAGTTTCTGGATTAGCACGTTCTCCACTGTATCAAGGTAGAGACGGAGGTTCTAGTGGTAAGAAACTTGTTTTTATAGATTTCAAACAGCATTATAAAATAAATCTGCATTTTTAATGCTAAGTTTAGCATTAAAGAGTTTGTGTTCTAAGAAATAAAAACAACTACTCCCCTGATCACAGCAGAAGCCTGTTACATTAAGAAAAGGTGCTGAGTATGCCATGTCTATTAATTTGCTATGGAAGGAAAATTGCTAGAGCGGAGATGGGATGAGTTGAGGCATCAGATGATGATTTTTTTTCTTTCCACTGGAGGTCCTATATTCTTTTTACATTGTCTCTTCACCTCAGCTGCTTCATCTCCTGCTAGAATTTAAAGCTACATCTCCCTAGCAGTGTGAGATAATGACAGGTATTGAATTCTACAAGAGCAATAAAAATTTTTAATATGATCATTTTCATAAGCAAAGGATAAGCATATTAAGCTACGGTCATTTGGCGGAAGTATTTCTGTAGATAGTTGTTTCTCTTTTAGTACTAAACTCGGATTTTTAAGTTTGAGGCTTTGGATGGTATTTTAGTTTTGTTTTGCTGTTTCTACTTTGAAGCTGAAAAGGAAGAACTATAAAACAGGTGGTCTCTAGGCTTAGAGTCAGCTCTGGTGACATGCAGCCACCTGTTACAACAACAGACAAAAATATTTTTTTGATGCCCATCCTTCAAAGTTTCGCAGCAATCCAGCTTTCATGTTTTTCTCTCCTTTTATTTTAGACTCCAGTTCAGACTGGAGTCAAAGAATGTATCTTGCTCAGACCCAGGAATCTGACACGATATCTGAAGGAATAGATGAAGGTGAAACTTCAACAGATTTACTTCCAAAAAAAATTAAGGTAAAATAGAACTGATCATTTTTATTATGGAACAAGAGTGATAGTACCAAAAGCTTAGATTAGCTGCTACTTGATTAGTGAAAAGAGAGGAATTTAGATAAGCTTTAGTGTTGGGTATTTTAATACATTTTTAAATACTTCAGATAAATTATGTGCGGTTTTTGCATGTTAAATTAGGTTAAATACAAGGTTTGTAACTGTAGGCTTAGTTATGAGAAATAGCACTATTGTTAATTATAATTTATTATAGTTATTGCGTGTTGGTGATAACTTAATGATCATATATTACACCATGTTGAAGATTCTATTATTATGGGTGTATAATTATATCTATACTAGAAGAATAAACAAGTGTGTTTATTATAAACAGTAAGGGTATCATGCTTTTAATTACATTAAAAAAACAGCCAACAAGTCTTTTGCAACAAAGCCCTAGCTTAATAGCAAGTTCAAAAAGTGAATTGCAAAGCTCACCTGGAAGTTTCCCAGGACTTTGTTTTTAAATGTGGGTTTTCATCAGCAACCACTTCAAAATTTGAGTATTGATTTGACAGATGAACTTTGGGAATTTTCATTTGAAACTGAAGAAAAATCCATCTAATAAGTTCTGCTGTTTGGCAGATACAGAACTGGGTGACGCTTCTGTCTTTGATATGAGGACGCAGCAATAGCTTCCTCATGCCGATCAAGTCACAAGTACCAGTATTCCAATATGCATGAAATAAGACTATATTATTGTTGTTGGTGGTGGTGGTGTTAGGACTTGGCAGTACTGATTTCTTTTTGTATTTATTGTAGGGTTTGCTGAGAGCAGTCCATCATGAAGGCATACAGGTGCTGTCTCTCACTGAATTTCCATGTGGTGAGAGAGAGATGCCACCTCTTAAGCAAGAGCCAGGGTCTTGGCTTGAGGAACGGAAGGCTTTTCTAAGCACCGTTTCATCTTTGAAAGACCTGATTGCAAAACTGCAGCTTCATAGAGAAGCTGAGGTATAAATAATATAAGATTCTATCTAAATAAAAAATGTATTATAATCTTATAAGGCACATTCACAATTCGGGTTTAAATGCTCTAAATATACTGCTGCAAAGCGAAATATTTCAGAAATATGCAATAAAACTGCCCATCACACTTTCTGGTAATAAATATAACTTGAGTTATAGCTTGCATTTGTTGTTCTGTGCATTGATAGCTTTTTACTGTACAGATTGACCTTTTAAAAGTAATTATATTTTGAAAGCATGTTTCCAGTAGCTGGTAAAGTAGATTTTTTAAATGTTGTTATGTATTGGTGTAGTAGAACTTGGATGATATTAAAAAGATACTGTAGTGAGAAAAGAGGGGAAAATTGTTTAAAATATAACACAATATTAATCATCAATCTGTTAAATCTTATTAAGACTTGCCTGTCTAATTACCTCAGCGAGTATTTTGGATATATGTAGGTAGCTTCTATTACTGCTGCATTTACTTCAGCATGCAAAATGGGGGGGGATTAACTTTATATCATTATAAAGTTAAAGCTTCTTCATGCACAATATCTGCCCCCTACCACATAGCTCTGTGGGAGTCTGGGAACATACATGTAACATCATAAAAATAAAAAGGGTAGCGTGATACAGTAACATAAATAATAACTCCACAGGGCTACGTTTTCAGTTCTAAGAAGCTAAATTGCTTCCATCTAAAACACAGATTGAAGTTTAGCATTTGTGCACGCAGGAGAAATCCTAATGTGTACAATAAATAAATAAATCCATTTGTATGAATAAATGTTATGTAGCTATTAAGAAAAGCTGAATATCCAGTGAAAACGTCCACCTTACAAAAAATGGTAACGGCTGTTCTTGATGTAATCTTTGAATCCTGCTGTTTAAATTGGTTTTCTACCACTGTAGATTTATGCTGAATCTCCGGAAGGCAGCTCAGACTGGCGAGGAGAACTTCTGCAAGCTGTTCACCAGCTTTTTGTGAGGGAACAAAATGTTCTTCTTGCTGCATTTCAAACTGAACTGGCAGAACTGGGCGTAAGAGACGCAGTGACGTTGATGAATCAGTTAGAGCACAGACTACAAGAGCAGGTAATATAAAACATACTTTAGTTAAAGTGTGATTGTCTGCATTAGAGTTTAATTTCTAATGTGTAAATCCATTTAAAAATAGATGTATTACTGGTAGTTTTGACAGTGTAAGGGTGAAAACAAAGACTTGAAAGAAGAGGTGTCTTAAAAAAAAAAACACCTGATGTGGTGCGGGAACAAGATTTTTGGGTGCACAAGCTCTAAAAAAAATAGAGCCTTCAGAGATCAAGTTGAATTAAACACAGTTGTCCTGAGCTTGATTTCATTAAGTTAATTAGAAGGACGTTACACCGTCTAAGAGAAAAGGTAGCTTGTAGATATGAAGTAAGAAGAGGAAGTGATCGGGCTGCTATGGGACAGAGGGAGGTCAGTCGTCTCTTTGGCAACGTGGAAGGATTAGTGAGGAAAATGACAGTTTGCCAGCAAACAGCTAGCTCTTTTGGTTCTATAATGTTGATGTTTAGTAGAGAAATAAAAAAATAACAAGCAGTTCTTCCCAATATTATAACGTTGGCTTAATTATGACTTAATTGAAAATGTTTTGAATATATATGCACTATGAATGTATAAGTAATTGTAATATCCACACCATTAATCTTGTATTAGAATGTGGAGGTTTAAATATGTTTCTAATGCTGATAGGCCACTAACCAGAGAGCAGCAATGGACTATCTTCAAAGCGCAGACAGAAGAAGTTTGCTGATGGAGATTCAAGTGTTACATGCTCAGATGAACAGTAAGAAAAATAATCCAAAGAGAGAACAAGAGATTGATTCAAAAAGCCAAGGTGACTTCTGTGGTAACATATGTCTGTTTCCAAATGCTTTTATGGCAAGGCTTGTGACACTGTAGGTGAAAAAATACTGACCTTCTTTGCTGTCCAATTTTGACATTCATGTTCTGACCATGCGTACCTTTCATCTTTTTCAATCTCATTGGACTAATTTTGCAAAAATTAAGGTCTGCGTTCTTATGACTTGTATCAAATTGAAAGTGATACAAAGTTATTTCAATTGCTAAAAAAATTTGGCTTCTATCTTAAGGTTATTTTCCATGTAAACACTTCAGTGTTTAGGTTCAACAGCTTTGAAAATACCTAAGTTGGATAGTCAGTAAATTATTTTAAAATATCACTCTTATTGGTAGCCTTGTGGTCATTTTCTGTGCTAGGGGAAACTTTACTCAAAGAGACAGTGTTGTTTGTTTACTAAGGAATTTCCATATTAATGGTACTTTCATTAGAAATGCTGGAGTATAATATGCAGCAGAAGCAGTCACAGATACTGGAGATGCAAGTGGAGCTTCGGAGTACAAAGGACAGAGCAGCTGAGCTTCAGGAGCAGCTGAATTCAGAGAGAATGGTGGGTGCTGAGCTGAAGAATGAACTGGCACAAGCCAAACTGGAGCTTGAAACAACACTTAAAGCACAGCACAAGCACTTCAAGGACCTAGAAACCATCAGGTGTGACTTTTAGTGCCAGCCTTTCTGTGTTGACAGTGAAGATGATCTTCCCTGTGTTGTCTCAAATCATAATACTGATTTCATTGAGGGAGCTGATCTCATGAAATGTAAATGCTTCTTTAAAAGCAATTTGTAAATAATCTGTAAAACAGCTGTCAAAAAATAGATTTCTGTTCCATTTGACAGAAAATGTAATTGTATAGATTAAAAAGATCTGATTTATAGTTTGATTTAATGATTTATTAATACCAAATGTCTCTTTAAATTTGGACACATTAGACTACTGTATACAAGCTAATAAATATACTGTATTTATTAAAGGTTTTTCTGCTTCTGAAACTGAACATGGAGGAAAAAATTGCAGAGTTAAGATGACTTTGCAAGTACTTCCATATGAAATTCTGTAACTTCTAAGTGTTGCTTTGGCATGGTTGACAGCAGAGGTACCAGGCCAAATACCTGGCACTCAAGAAAGCCATTCTAGCCTTTACCAGATGGATGTTCCCATGAACAGTATCTTAACGTGCAGCTCACAGATAACAAATTAGAATGAGAGTATAAATTGGTATTACTTTCTAGATGACCTGATAGCCTTTATAGACCATCAGGAGCAAGACTGTTTTGCAAATTGATGGAAAATTGATTTGCATAAAAAAGGAAAATTCAGGGCATGGATTATTTTTTTTTATTCTCCCTTCCTCCCCCAAGATAGATTTATTTTTTATTATTATTTCCTTTGAGACACATGGCAGCAAGATACATTTCCCCTACATTCCTTCAGATTTTGGTCAGTGACTGGATTAAGTGGAATGCTAGCTGTCTGTGAGACACCAAGTAATGAAACAGGGCAGCTACAAAGTCAGCAAGATGGACACACTTTTTGTCATTTTTCAGCTATGCAACTTTTTTTTATTATTTTTTGAGTTACACTTGTTTTTCTAAATAGACTTTTCACTGTTACTCTCCAACACTAGCAGTGTTTTAAGTGTGCAAGATGTAATAAAGTAACTGATGCCACTGTGATAGCATTACAGCCATAATCTAAAGGTTGCCTATTTCTCTTTTAGGACTGAAGTTAAAGAAAAAGCAGCTGAGCTAGATATTCTCAAGGATACCATGGCCAGCGAACAGAGAAAATCGAGAGAGCTACAGTGGGCTTTGGAAAAGGAAAAAGCTAAAATGGAACGCAGTGAGGAAAGAGGAAGAGAAGAGCTTGAGGTATTTGCAATTCCAAATGGTCTGGAACATCAAGGAGCACACTAATATTCTTTTGGTTAACATTTCATCTCAGCTTACTTTTTTGTCCACTGTGTGCTCCCTGTTCTGTCTTCAGCAGCAGTATTATATCATCTCTTGCTGAGGAAAGATGTACAGAAGCTGTGTGGCAAGGAGAGAAAAAGGCAAATTCCATTTGAATCAACAGGAATTTTACAGTTGTGCTTGTCAGGTCCAAGATGAAAAGATTATATTTTGTATAATAGCCCTCAGATATTCAAGGGGACAGGAGACTGCTAACGTAGGTACAGCCAGCCTCCACCACAACATAACTCGTGCAAGATAGTATTTAAGAATATTATTGAAGGAGTTACATTGTTTGTCTCCATTTTAATAGTCAGCAGTTTCACCTAATGAAAACCAAGCTAGGGAGTTTAGTTTAGGACAAAATGCATAAGTAGATTCCATGGTATCTCTGCAGTATCTGATACAGTGAGAGAGAGAGCGGGTACCCTGCTGCAAGTATTAAGACAAACCAATCACTTTAACAGCATAGATTTATTTATTTCTCAAAATCTTAACTTGCAAAATCATTGTCACAGTTTTAGAAAGTAAAAGCAGCTAATTATCTTCAACTTCAGACCTATGGCTGTTTGTACTCATTAAAAAGTATGTGTTACAAATATTTTTCTTTTATGAGAAGATCTGATTTTACAATAAGGGCATCTGTAATGTATTTTAATGTCAGATGTGACTGCAGCATTCAGAGTATTGTCACATTATTGTGAATAGTAAAATCTATTAAAAGCAACATGTGTAGAGGTAGGGTGTTTGCAATTTGTAGAAGATAATGGAAAGTAAAAATAAATGGCTTTAATCAATTCTTTTATTCTGTTTTCTTATGGAAGGATTTAAAATTTTCACTTGAAGATCAAAAACAAAGGAACTTGCAGTTAATTAAACTTTTGGAGCAAGAGAAACAGCTGTCAACTGATCTGCAGCAGAAAATTGAATCCCAAAAAGCACTCAGTGCTGCCCAGCTGTCACGTGAACAAGGCCGTAATTCTGAGTTGCAGGTGCTTCTTGAATCAGAGAAGGTTCGAGCTCTTGAAATAAGCAGTGCCCTAGAAAGGGAAAAAGAGCTATGTGCTCAGCTTCAAAGGGCCGAAGATAAGGGACAAGCTGGAACACCTAATCCATCTGAGGAATTACTTAAAGAGCTACAGAAACAAATGGATGAAAAGCATGACCGTATAGTGGAGTTAGTAAGTGAGATGGAGAAGTACAAACTGGAATCTGTGCAAGTGAGACAGCAAATGGAAAAGGAAAGGCAGATCCAGAGGAAAGCATTGCAAGCAGAACAAGATGCTAACATAATAGCACAGAAGAAACTCCATGAACTGGAATCCAAAGTAGAAGACCTTCAGTGGCAACTTGGAGAAAAGAAGCAAGAAGTTCATAAATTAGGGAATGAAACAAAGAAGTTGCAGGAAATAGTCCAAGAACTACAGAAAAAAGAGCAGGAGAATGAAGGAAGAAAGGAAGCCGAAAGGACGCCAAGCCACAATCCAAACGAGGTACAGTAGGACTAAGAGCAATGTGTAATGCTGAACTGTGCAATTTAGCTTTTAATTCTTTTGTTCAATTAGCATTGTGTGTCACTGTGCCTTTACTCAATCTATAAAACAGCCTACAGATTATAAAATACAGGCTGCAGGGAAAGGGGAAGGGAAAGCACTCCAGTTTTGCTACCTAAAACTATTCACACACATCCTCTGAGAATGAAGCTGCAGTGATGTGTAAGGAGGAGGGTGAGCAGGAGAAATGCATTTGAATGTATACGAGCACTTTGTGTCTCAGTATCGGAGAAGAATATTCCCTGCACCCAGTAGCAGGAATGAGCTATTATTACTACTCAGGAATTCTCCAGGTCAGTACTCTTCATCTTCAGTTCATAAACCGTAAGTGGTCTTTGAAACATTTAAAAGTGATCTCCCAACTCAATAATTAAATGAGTAAGTAATCAAACAAACATATATATCTGTTAGCCAAAAAAAAAACCAAAAGGAAGAAGTGAAGGTGAAAAAATAATTTTTAAATGAATGAAAGTTGGAGCCACTGTTGCCTGTAAATTTTTCTCTCTCATAAAAGGTTTCTAAAACTTCTATTTTTAAATTACTTCTAAAACTCTTCAGAAACTTCACTGTAAGAGGTAAGTGTTGCTGAGTGGGTGATTTGTGGATCATCCCAGAGAGGGTTGGCAGTAGACTTGCCTCTTTGCTGACCATGCTTTTGCCCATCCTGCCATCATTCCATTTTGGCAGCTGTCTGTCTGTGGAACAAGGAAGGAAATTGTTTTCTTCATCTCATTTGGCTACTGTTTATAATCTTCTGAAGTGCTGGAAACTACCCACAGCTGGAGGCAGGATGTTGTATGTATTGATAACTGTGATAGCATCAGCCTTCCTGCTGTGCTCAGTTTACGCACCTTGCTCTTCTGCTCAGAGGTAATTGCCAGCACTGTGGTCAATGAAGAGTCTTTCCTTGGATCAGGCTGGCAGTGGCTGTTGAAGCTTTTTCCACTCCTCAGCAGCAGACAGTGTGATCTGCATTGCAGTTTCAAATAATGGATCTCCTGCTGCTTCCTGTGACATTTGCAACACCCTGCTTTTTTTCATTGGTGCCACACTGTGGTCAGATACTCAAAGCCACGGCTGTAGACTCGTGTTTTCTTGGGAGGGCCAGCAGTTCTTCCATGGCTAGCATCAGGTTATAGTGAGGATGAGGAATGTGTTCAGTGGATTCCTTTGCTTGTGGCAGCATCATGGTTGCCTCTGACTGGGGGCTGACTTTGTGACCATGGTGTGCTTTCCCAGTCCTGTTCCTCTCACTATGAATTAGTCACTGAAACATGTGGGCACAGTTGCCCAAATTACATGCACAACCGGTAAAGGAGCTGCTGGCAGAAGAAACAGAAAGGCTGGCTGGCTTTGTGTCGGCTGAGTTTCTTGGATGGATTCATGCTGTTGCTGTATGATTGCTAGATCTTAAGTCAAGAAAGGCATCATGCTCACTGTACCATTCACAAATCATAGTTCAGTGGTACACTACAACAGTAGTGTAGTCACACTGTACTCCCTTCTGTGTCGGAACAGTTTATTTTCCTCAATTTCTGAGTGTGTTTCAGAATCAAAGTTTTCTGTTTTAAAGCATGCATTTTACATATATACATATATAACAAATACATATTTATATCCAGAATACCTGGGACACGCCCAATGAGAGAACAAGGAATTGGGTTCTCCAGCAAAAAATGGAAGGAGCTGAGACAAATGAATCAACCTACCCCACGCTGATGGGAGGAGGAGATCTCTCTGCTGCTACTGAAATTCTGGAAAATGTCAGACAGAAGCTGCAAAACGCATCTCCAAAGCTGAAGCAGTTGGCTCGGAAAGCTGCCAGCAGGTTAGGCCAGTCTTCAGCTACTCAGTTTTGTTACTAGCAACCAGCAAGATAATATATTGGGTTTTAATCACAATTCATAGACTGCAGGCCTAACTGATTTTGGAGCTGTTGTAATTTCATCATATATGCCATTACTTGAGATATGCTCATGTAAGACAAGATCGCAAAGTATCAAGTGCTGCTCTTAATATTACATGTTTAACTTTGTAAGTTACAGCAGAATTGTCTTTTTTTTTTTTTTTTCTTTGAAAAGTGATACGGTTTATTTGGCTATGGTGTGGGTAGATAATTTTAAAATAATTTAGTAATGAGAGAATTCACTGTGTAAGTGGATTAATATAGAGATTATTGCTATGGATCATCCCCCTTGCTCTTCTCAGACAAAAATTAATCTTTTATGGTCAAGTGAAACTGATCTTGATTCTTATTTTCCTGGGTAACTCTCTCCTTAAGAAAAAAAAAATGGCATGGTAGTAGGTCCTTGGGAAGTTTGAATCTGTTTTTATTTTGGTGTGATTGTGATCTAATATTAAATGTTTATTCTGAAACATTTGGGCAAAGTGGAATGCAGTATATCTTGAAAATACCCTAAGATTTTCCTCCCACAGACTGAAAAAAATTGTGGGAAGCAGAACCGCATTTTTAAATGTGCTTCATGTGGAACATCCATCTCTCCAAATTAGTGGAAACTGCCCTATGCAAATACTTCATAAAATTGAGCCAATTCAATTTAGAGTCACTGCACAGTCCTGAAAACAATGTCAGTAACTCTGCTGCAGTGATTTGGTGAAGTCCCAGTGCGTGTGGGTCAATGGAAAGTCCTGTCAGTCTGGCTGGTGGTGTCAGACTGTACCTGCTGCTGACACTGTCACTTCTGTTTCAGATTACAGTTTGAAACAGCAGATGATCAAGACTTCATTGTGATACAAAATGCTATTGATGGAGTTATTTCAGAGCTGCAAAAACTGCCAGGATTGTCCTGTCTGGAAGAGGTGAGAGTGTAGTGTTGTAACTTTGGTGGGAGAGTTTGCAGAATCCAGCAAGGAGTTGTTAAGTCTGTACTTATCCAGGTCTGTACTTTCTAGAGGGAAATCTGCTCCTGTCAGTGTGCTGATTCGGAGTTGAAGTGTAAAGAAACCTTTTCCTTTTATTTTTTTTCAATTTTAATTACCTTAAAAGTGAATTTTCAACTTTTGAATTAAAACTTTTCCAGTTTAATTATAATTTTTTGAATCTTGTGGCAAAGAAAAGGCATTTGAAGATTGAGACTTGTGCCCCTGTGTAAAAAAACTAAATGAGGCAATCTGGTACAAAGACTTCAGCGATATTTGATTTGAAGTGAACTTGGCTAAGCCCTTACCTGCATTTTAAGCAAGTGTTTTCAACATGACTTGAAAAAAGCTTTGGGGATTTCTTTTCCTCTAAGTTAGATAAATCTAAACATAGTAGAAGAGCTTTGCAAATTGTTACAGCTGGTACAATTGACCTTGCGTGAAACTATTCTTCTGTGTTATACAGGGTAAGCATAGAAGAGAAAGTCCCATTAATTTATAGTTTACATGTACAGGCATGTTTTCTTTTGAGAAGTTATTATGATCTTATTGTCATTATTCTACAAAAGTTTTTCACTGTAAGCCAGGTATTGGCAACTTGGATCTTAATACAAGTTGTGTTTGGTTTTCTTTCTTCCTTCCAGCTGAAGCTGGGGCTGCCACACGGGACTCCGTCTGGCTCATTGACTGAGAGGCTGCTGAGACAGAACGCTGAGCTGACGGGCTTTGTCAGCAGGCTGAGTGAAGAAAAGAATAATTTGAGGAATGCTGTTATGAAACTGGAGGAAGAACTGAGAAGATACCAGCACAGACAACCTTCTGGAGACTACGTATGTCCTCAGTGGCACTGATAATAATGATGTGTATATATAGGCTTAAAAGCATCGTGCTGTGAAATAACCCCAATGCTTTTTGTCCTGGTCACCCAAGGGTGACCTATCTGTCTGTCTCAGCTTCCCTCCAGCAGAGTAAATGGGTGTGAGTTGTTCTTGTCCTGTGGTCAAGGTACATGGACTCTCTCTGTCTACTGGATACGGTGATTTTACCCAGCTTCCTTTTGTTAACTGCTCTTTCCCTTTAAATTCCATGTGCTTCTCTTTTTGATCTGGATTTCATCACTGTGATGAGTAGCAAATAGACCAGATGGCTTCAACATCATGAAGCTGATATGATCCAATGAGGGGATTTTTTTTTTATTTTTTTTTGGGGGGGGGGAACAGTATTTTTCTAGGACATTGATTAGGCTCCTAAACTCACTTACCTAAGGTGTTAGGATGCAAGGGCAGCGTCAAATCCCATCAGTGGGTTGTTTTTCTCTCAGTAATTTTATGAGCTTTCCACCAAACCAATGACTAGAATGACAAAAAAACTGTGTGATTCAAATTTGATTTCCTTCGTCTTCAGTCTTCTAGACACTCATTGGATGTTGGAGTTAATATCGATACTCTTGTTGCCTCTGAGAAGGAAATTTGGAACAGAGAAAAGCTGTCACTGCAGAAATGTTTGAAGCAAGCTGATGCGGAACTCTCCAAGCTGAGAGCAGAGCTCAGGAGCGAAGCTTTCCTCGGAGAACTGGGATCAGATTCTGAAAATGCTGTTTTAAGGGTAAGAAAAATGTGTTGCCCACACAATAACTGCAGCTGCTTTTTTCATTTTGATTTGGGCCTAATTTTCATTGCGTTCACTCTGCTTATTCTAAGTAAACAGGTATTAATTCGGTTTAAGAATTTTCATCCTTGGATACCTGGCTTGTAGTTTTTCTCCCAAAGAATATGTAAGCACCTATGTTATCCTTTTGTGTGTGCTCTATTTCTTGCTTCTCAGGTCATCCTCAAATTATGAAGCTGCATTCAACTAGTGTGTGCAGCAGTACAGTCTTCTCCATGATGCCAAGAAATGCGTAACCACAGTAATGCTGTAGGATTCATGATGTCAAAAGTATTAGAATTGTACTAATTCTCAGAGCTTATGAGGCGTGTTTTTTTTTTTCCTTTTTGCAGAGAATTTATGGCAAATACCTACGAGCAGAGAGCTTCCGGAAGGCTCTCATATATCAGAAAAAATATTTGCTCCTGTTACTAGGCGGATTCCAGGAGTGTGAAGAAGCCACGCTGGCCCTCATTGCACGAATGGGTGGGCAGCCTTCCTACACAGACCTTGAAATCATCACACACCATTCCAAGGGCTTTACAAGATTTCGCTCTGCAGTCAGAGTGTCCGTCGCAATTTCAAGGTAAACTGGAGGAAGTTAGATTTCAAACAGATGTGACTGCAGTTTAATGTATATTTTTCTAGTGCTCTAGTGGAAACAAGAATTTGTCGTGTTCTATCCTCTTTAAATTAGACTTCTTTTGTAGTTGTGACTATAGTAGATACTGTGTAGGGTGACAAGTTGAGCAAAGCATAGGTAAAATCTGTAATAGGAATAAGCAGTCTGCTTGTAGTTGAAAATCGATCTGTATCTGATAATCAATCAAAGATGGAGTGTATTGGATAAAGTTGTCATTAGAAAAAAAAAGACTAGCAATGCTAGCGTATGCATTTATTTACAAAGGTATTTTCTGCAACTTAATTTCCTTTAAAAGTTAAATTCTTACATGTAAGTAAAATACAGATTAATGAACTAATTTTATCCATCTGGGTAGTCCTTCGAATTCACAAGACTTTAGGTCTCAGACTGAGGATGGGTAGGAATAGATGAAGAAGAACAGGTGAAGGTCATTACTACATAGTACTGCCATGTTGCTAGCAGACCTTCTTCACAAGGGTTTGAACCGCCAACTAGTTGTGCTTGCTATTGATCTGGGGCTTGTGTGTAGTAGAAATTCAAGGAACTATTCATATGCCTGTTGTAAGCGAGGCTTTTACTCATGGCGCTCTGCGGTTACAATTTTGGGGATGTGACAGGGCAAAAAGTCTTATTTATTACGATTTTAAAATGCTGATGCCCCATAGTTGAGGTGCTTGAGCCATTTGCTGTCTGCTTGGACTTATGCAGCGCCCCTGGAATCACTGAAATTGCAGAGGTGAAGCTGAAAGCATATTTGGACAAAATATTTTTCTCAGGGATGTATATAAGGATGTTTTCTTCTTGATCCTCTTGATCCTACTTGATATGTTTTTAGATGCCCATCCATTAATTTCGCTTGGTGTTCAAGAAATTCTTATGCCTTCTAGAATACAAGCAGTGGATTATTTTTAGCAGACTACTTTGTCCTGAAGGGTTTTGTTTTGTTTTGTTTTTTAATTTGAAATGCAGGATGAAGTTCCTGGTTCGTCGATGGCAGAGAGTTACGGGTTCTGGTCTACTAATTATCAATAGGGATGTCTTTAGCCAGAACACAGGTAAATCATAGTCCGGTAATGACTGAAAAAATAGTATTCACAAGTCACTGCTTAATGGAGGTGGTTTTTATTTGTATTTTCCTCATGTGGGATGAATGGGGTGCTGTTCCCCCTTCCATTTGCTGCAATTGCTTGGATTAAGCTAATTTTCAGGGTTCTGCCGTGCTCAGCACAGACACTAATCTATTTGCTTTCTCTTCAGTCTTGTTTTGCTCCATTGTGGGTGGGGTTAAAAAAAATAGGGCAGCTTTTTCCAGTGGAGTGTGTTTCCAAAAACAATTTTGGCGATGTCATTGGGTTACTTGTAAGAGACCCACACCGCCAGCTCTGAGAGGGGACGCAGAGGAATCGTAGTAATTACAGCTCCCCTTGCAGCGGTGACAGGGCCTGTTGACCAGGCCTCCCCAGCCTTTTCCTCAGAACAAAAGCCTGTCGTTCTTTTGTTATAGCTTAAAGTTTGGGAAATCTGGTTTTCTCTTTGCTTTTTGGTAGGAGCCAAAGGAGAATCAGAAGCTTCTGTATTAATTCCTGGTTATCTGGATCTGCACTAAAAGCTCATCCTGCTCGGGCTGTGAGGGTTTTCTCATTAGCATCAGTGAGGCTGGGGTTTCACCCCTGGTTTTCTCTGACGCAGTCGAAAAGTGTCTGCATTTGTTAAACACCATTTTTGTGAGAGGCAAACAGAAAAACTCACATTTGAGATCCCAAGTAAAGGGCAAAAAGTGTTACTTTTATCAGTTCTCAAAACATTGCTTTTTATTTTTCTAGGTAATGAATTACGACCCGATTCGTTCTCTGGTGGCGTGGATCCTTATGGAGAACAAAGGCATTCCTACAGATCCAGGTCAGACATGGGGTCTCCTAGTTCTCCTGTGAACTTTCAACATAAGTACGTTTTATTTTAGTTTATTACTTTCTGTTAGTACACTGTTTAACTAAATGAATGCATCAGTGCTTACCGCTAAGGTTTGTGATCTTTGATGCTGTAAGGTTTTAAACTTTTTCTAAGGCTACATAATGAATTACATCTCAGGCCTTCAGGGAGCCTTTGCTCATCACCTGAGCCAGGCCAAAGCTTGCAGGCTTCTGCTGTCTGATTGGTGTCGTAATCTTGGCTCTGGTGGTACGTGACTGGATGGAGCTGCATTTCCCCGCCTCTGTTGAGCCCGGGCCCTGTTGCCGAGCCCGCTCGCTGTGGCTGGGGAGGGTCGTCTGGCCCCTGTGGGCTGGGAGGAGGAATGACCCGCCACCTCAGGGCTACAGCGTGGATGGGAGCTGCTTGGTAGCTCCACTGCCTGTCCTTGGTTAAACCCTTCTGGTTGGCTGTACTAGAGGCATTAGTGAATCAGATGCCACCGAAAACAGGTGTTTTTCACCAAAGGCAAGGTTTTTAGGTGTGCCATCAGCCTTTGATTACTTCATATGGGGTTGTGGGCTCTTGAGCTTTAGGGAATACCAGATTCTTGCCAGTTTGGATCTTTATTTTTATATAAATCACCTCAATATTTGTAATCTTAGTTTGTGGCAACCATAGCAGTTCACGTAGAAAAAATGTTCAACTATTTTAGCCACTTTTGACTTTTGCTTATAGAAAGTAATGAAGAGAGACAGAATCCTGTAAAAATGGCTGTGTCCTTGTTCACACAAGCTTCTTAATAGAAAAGCAAACATGAGTCTACGATGGCTTCTGCTACAGTCTCAGCAGGAATTTGCTGGTCAGTCTTTTTCCCAGAAAAATGCAGCAACAGATCAGGTGCAGTAGAAAGAAATGGCCATGGGGCAGTGGTTTCTCTGGGCAAGGCAGTTTGGTGGCTTGGGCAAGAAACGGCAGAGAGGTTCAATGGGTATGATGTGCCAGCTCCCACAAGAGGGACGTGCAGGCAGTAAGGTGTCCCTACTTACAGTATTTTGCTACATCTGCTGATACTTTGAATTTGCTTTGTAAAACCATGCATGTTCGTCTGCCCCTAGGTTCCACAGTGTGCACACCGATATAAACCCCGTCTCTTTCACCTGCTCTCAGCTGCAGAACTACGATCCTGAAAGAGCTCTAACAGATTACATCCACCGGCTGGAGGCCCTGCAGAGGAGGCTGGGCAGCGTGCAGTCAGGTGAGGGTCAGGCCATCTGCCCTGTGGCTACTGTCTGGCACAAGGCAGGGTTCCACGTTGGAATGTTCCACATTGTATCTCAGAGATACAGCACAAACATCTTTGATTTTAGGCATTTTCAGCCTTAAACAAGAGGCTATTCTGAGCTGTAACAAAAAGCTCATTAAAAAGATAACAGTAAAATTCTTTGAAGAGAGACAGACCAGAGTGCTTTAATTACAGATTTTGAGTTTATTGGTAACACACTAACTTTCCCTGATCTTTACTAAATGTGCAGCGAGTAGTCAGTTAGCATCTTACTAAGATTTTAAGCTAGATGGAGAAAAACATACGCAGGAGATTGAGTGGGAGCACAAGGGCACTTTCTTCTCCTACCACTTTGATTACAGAAGTTACAGCCTTTTTGTCCCACAGATGATGTGGGTTGTTTTTGTGCTATAAAAGGAATGCATCAATAAAATTGTCAGATCAATGGGCTGTACTTTATCAAATTCAATTTTTGCAGTTACTGCATTAAAAGTCTTACTTCAGCATAAAATCCATCATTTGAGGGAGTTTTGTTCTTACGAGATTTCACACTTCTTCATCTAAATAACACGTCATTGGTGAATCCTCATCTGCTCATTCCAAGTAATCGTGACGAAACTCTTTCTCCCTCTTACAGGGTCAACTTCGTACACTCAGTTGCACGTTGGTGCGAGGAGATAATACCACCCTCCGTCACTGGCAGTGGTGTTAAGGGATTGCCTTCTGCAAACCTGTGCTCTTCCTGTGCTGTTGTATGATGTGTATATTGTGGGACCAATATGAACACAGCTGGACAACTGCACGCTGTTCCATCCTGGCACACCCACGCAGACAGTGGTTTGTGTATATAGGCACTTTGTCTTCAAAGAAACAAAAACAAAGAAGAAAAAAAACCCAAAACCAATCCCCCTGCCCCCCATTAAATTACATGTATATTTGTGGAACGCTAATTTAAATGATTAACTTATGAAGTGTGTATTTATCAAAAGGGTGCGAAGATGAAACTTGTGCATTGGTGAAATTGAGCAACATTCAGCAAAGTTTACTTGCACTTTTTCTGGCAAGGCTACTGAAGTTACGACTCGTAATATTTGCTACTGGCAGTGCAGACAGAATATCACTTGTAGAGACCTATTTTTGTAATGGTAGAAGTTTTGAATTTTATGGGTATTTTGTCAAAGTACTGAAATAAAGATGACTTCATGCTTTTAACTGGCCTCAAGAACCCCTCCTTTATTCACACCCTTCCTCCTGCTTCTGGTGGCTGCAGCTTTACTTTTTACAGATTCCAAAAGGCTGCTACTAGTGAGAAGAGAGGACAGGTATAGGCCCCTTTTCCTGCACGCTGGTCACATCGTACAGGGCTGGAAGGGAAGATACTGCACTCCCTTGGTTGCTGTAACTGATACAAACACAAGGTTTTAGACATCGCACCCGAGTTTAGAACAGGAAAGACAGGGCAAAGCCCTCACTACAGTGAGCACTGATGAAGGGGGGAGCTCTTTGCATGACTGACTTCGTACTCACAGGAAAAAAGTTAGTTTATTACAAATGTACTTACAAAAGCTTCTCAGAATTGCCAGGGTTGAGCACAGAAAACTTCTACAAGAGGCTTGTTTATAAATTTAATTCAAAGAGCTTGTTACCATTTATCATCACCACTCCTGAACCAAACACCAGTTAACAATCTTGCATGAATCAGTACAAGAGGGGACAACATTCAGCTATTTCACTTCATTTGTGACCATTTTATACACAAACATGTTATTTACAAAATTAATGTTGCTTGTATCATCATATTGTTACTTTCACACATATCAAGCTTTCAGAGATTCACTGCTTTCAGAAATGTTTAGAAAATTACTTGTTGCTTTCTGAACCTAAGCATTCTACAGCTGCTTCAAGTTAGACATTTAAATCATGTGTTCTCAGAAAAGACTCCTCCAGGGACTTTTTGGAGTCTGCCACTGCTCAGCTGTACAGTAACTCCTCTTTCAATAGGTATGTGGGCACTGCCAAGTATTAGCCAAGACCATGCCTAGTTTGCTCCAAGCAGAACCACAACGATCAGGAGCAGGGCATCACCACCTCCCTTCCCCCTCGGTGCCTGTTCCCTGAGGGATTTACTGTAACTGCACACAGAGGTAAGGGACATGGTCTTACCCCTCCTTATCTGGGGAAAAGTAATCTTCCGTTATTTTTCATAAGCAAAGAGTGCATTTCTAGAAATGACTGACTTCTTCATCTTAAAGAGCTGGCATGCACCTTAAACGTGTTACACCAATAGAAAAGACACTTTCTGTAAAAACGCAATGAGAAATAGATGCAAAGACTTTGCAGTTGGTAGATTATTGTTGCTTTCCTAACAGGAGATGCAAGAGTTTCCATCCATCACTCACTTTGACTGTCTGTTTACACAACTTACACAGGTAAGGTTTCAGCTCCAGAATTTACAGCGACCTCCTCTTGTATCTGATAATGGGGTTGTTAGGTGTGTGTATCATTGTTGTATAATTTATAGTTGGAAAATAGTCATTGATGAGATCAAATTCATACAAACGAAGCAAAGTAGACCAAATAGTCTTAATCTGAACATAAGCAAAGTTTTCTCCAATGCAGCGGTGGCGGCCTATAAGGAAAGCCATAAGAAGCAATTAGAATACTTAGTTACTAGATCACCTTTGAGAACAAGCTGCCTTTAAAAATTTTATGCAGACCGTAATTGCTGCTTTCCTTTCTAAACAAGGCGGGCTCTGATGCAGCACCCACACCGTTACTAACACCAAAGTCTTGTGTTTCTAAGCTGTCACTGCATAAAACAGACAAAGTAATTTGAATGAGATGATTGTGTTGTTCTGGCCTCACCAGAAAGTGTTAATTTATGTATCACCAAAGAAGCATTTACAACAGTGAGAAAAGATACCAACTATAACCGTATTGCAATGATGTTTTCAAACTGTTTGGGTAGTTATGACTCTAGGCAGATTTCTGCTCTGCCTTAAACCGATGTATTACCAGGGCTTTAGCTGCCCTTCAGAAGACTTGTGTCAAATACCACACATGCTGACCAAAAAAGCTGGTTTGATTGCTACGCTATCCAGCTACTACTAACGCACAGCTATGGACTGCATTCTTTCCACAGCACTTTCACACTAAGAAAACTTTCAGGCAGCAATAGAAAGAAAAAAATGCATCCCCAGGCGCTGGGGAGGGGGGAAGCGCTGTGCGAGACGACCAGCAGGAGCCACTTCAGTACACAATGGCCCAGGAAGGGGCTGTGCTTTCTTACCAGCGCCAAAGGGAACATAGGCAAATTTTTCTCCGCCGGCTGGGTTATCTTGGAGATACCGGTCAGGCTTGAACTCTAGAGCATCCTTCCAGGAGTCCCTGAGCCTGTGGTTAACGGTGGGCGACACACAGACCTGATGGCCGGGGGGAATATTATATCCAGCAACAGTCTGCAAGAGAAGAGACAAGACGCACCCCCCCTGGCATGTCACAAAAGTTCTCCATTTTTCGTTTGAAAGTATTACGTGAAGTGCTACATCCTGAGGCTTGAATTTCAAAAGAGATTTTTGGCTAAGCTCGCTTAAAAATAATGCAGCTTAATAGTTTATTGGTTTACATGTAAGGGGCACAACAGTCAAGTAGTTGCAGGAACCTTTCAGCTGCTTGAACAAGGCTGGCCATTCTACTGAAAGAGGTTTTTAAAAAAAGTTAATGAACTTCAAATTCATTGAAATCATTTGTCATGGGAGGGATATTAGTTTAAAGAATTGACTTATCTGACTTATTTGTACAAAAAGCAAGTTTTCTTTCAGATTTTCCTGGCCTGTACCATTATTAAGTGCAAGCCAATTTTTCCAAGATAGCTACTAAAAATACCTGCAAACAACACGCATCTCTAAATGGTAGCACCAGAAGAAGCTTAAGTGAGACTGTGAGCTACAAGAAAGGGTCGGTTTCGCTGAACAACACTGCACATGGATGTTACTGTGTCCCCCCAAAGCCTTCCCTTCTCCTGGCTGAACAACGCCTGTTCCCTCAGCGTCTCCTCACAGGACAGGTGGTGCACCCCCTGACTGTCTTGGTGGCCCTCTGCAAGCTCCACTTCATCAACATCTTGATTGCCAAGGGTCAGAGGGGTCCAAAACTGGATACAAATAACTCCAGGTGAGGGTAACCGCTACCAAGTTCAAGATGCTAATTGCTTTCCTCAGTCAACACCAGCTGCACTCCCACTGCTATCTACCCAGGCTGCCATTAGCTGTCATCCCTGCCAGCAAACACCGCTCGCTCCTGTTTTCCCTTCTGCCCCCAGGACAACCCCCCCGCCTTTTCCAGCTCCAACAAGTGAACTCACTTGGGGAGTTTTGGCCATTCTCATCATGGTCATTATAGGAGGTCGAAGCCTTAAAGTTTCTTTCAGGCAGCGGTCCAGCAAACTGAGATCCTTGAGCTGAAAGTGCAGAGAAAAATGTATGTCAAAACATAGCAAAGTTTATTCAACACAAACAAAATAGTATTTTATACCATTTAAAAACACATTTAGAAAAAAAAAAATATCAGAGTAAGCAGCTCATATTTACATGACCCACCCCGATAATTTCTTTTTGTTATATTTGATTCAATTAAGGAAATCTCTGAGCAGTGCAATCAAATACAACTAGTTCCTTACGGATCTGTCTCACAAGTGTTTTCTGATGCCTACTTACAAGGTCGCACTGCTGCATTCCTTTCCTCAATGTGAATGAGGATCTTCCTCCTCTACAGAACTATAATTTCTTAAAGAGACATAGTAGGAACTGTAATTTCTTTGATGAATACTGATTAAAAAAAAAAGTAGCAAGCTAAAAATTTACTTGGAGAAGAAGAGATGGAGGAACTGTATTAGATATATTGGCAAACAGTGTTGTTACAGTGACCCTGCTAGATTGTGATCCTAACACAAAGCATATGACTATATTTCACATTTGTTCATTTTCTGGGGGGTGGTTTTTTAGTTTTCAATAAGCATCTAAAAGTATAAAAATACGCAGCAGGAATAATGTAAAATACAAACCTGGTCGTAAGTTAATGGTGGCAAGTCATCCCCACAAACTGCTTTTTGTTCTGCGTAGCACTGTTCTTGTATCGATTTGTCTCTGGCGATGAAGAAGCCCAGCCAGGCGCTGGTGGTGGAGGAGGTGTGCTGTCCTGCCAGCAGCAACCCAATTAGCATCCCAGCTATTTCGTCATCAGTCAGCGGACGGCCATCCCTAGGGTGAAAGGTGTCACGTTAGAGCTTCATTTGATCAGCTTTCCAGTTACAGTGTTTACAATTTCTTCTAATGTACTTCTTTGTCCTTCTTCTCTTTTGTTGCCTACCCTAAATGGGGCAGCCAAAGATCTAGGGGTCGGGGGAAGGGAGAACAGAGGGAGAGAGGAGGCTCCAGGAGCCTTAAAGAAAATCATTACTGAAGAGCCAGCAAAGAAAGGAAGCAGCCTCGTGGCCACTAATGAAAAATCTCAGAAATCTGAATAACCATTTGCAAGTAGTTTTTAAGCTGTTTGTAAGAATACAGCTAGTACCAATTGACAGCAACAAAACCAATTCAGAACATAAGGGAACAGTTCTTACTTTTTGGTAAATAGCTTTAACTGCAGAGCTCAGAGCATTAAGCATCTATAAATGACAAGTCTTCAAACCCTTGGCTTACTTGTATGAAGCATCAAGTAGAGTTTGGAGCATGTCATCCTCCTTTTCCTCAGACTTTCGACGTTTCTGAATAACCTTGTAGAAAATATTCTTTATTTCCTTGTGTGCTCGATCTCGACGTCTGCAATTGAAAACACTTTGATTAGCAACTTTATATAAAGTAGCACATAAAATGCTTATGAGGATTTATTTGGTCATCTAGAATAGCTTTCAAACAAGAAATGGGGTGTGTGTGTGTGTGTGAAGAGCCCAAACAACAAAGTTGTTTACATAAAATACTTCAGCTGCTTCATCTGTTGTTTCTGGTACCTGAAGCTCGGTAGAGGCAGCCAACCTGGCAGAAGCCAAGCAGCGTGAGTAAAACCCCCATCCAAATCGGCGTACAGCTGAGCCACTTTCTCATTCAGCAAGCTTCTGATTTCTTTCCCATGTAAGCAATGACTCGCTGTCAAAATGATAAGCTCTGAAAGTGCTTCAAAGAGGTCTGAGGAAAGATTTCAAAAATATTACTGAAGATGCATTTCACGTGATATGTTATGTTTTAAAGTCATTGTTTATTTTGTAGAAAAGAAAAATAAGCAACTGGATATAGATGAGTAATTTTAAATAGAGTTTTAGATTGCTTTACTAGAAGAATGAAGCATCTAATTTTAAAGTTCTTTGTGTCTATCAGGTCTGTCTTCAAACAACTTTTTAAAATCATCATCCATTTCAACAACTTTTTTCTAAGGTATTTTTTTCTAGAAATTACTATGGGAGAGCTACTAATTCTTCCAGAGTAAGCCATGCAGCACAAACTCAATCCTTAATAAATACAAAAGAAGTCAAAAAAACCTTAGCCTTGAAAACCAAATCCATGGGAAACCAGTTAGTTTTGCTGGTCACTGAATTATTTATAAATAATAAAATGTATACATCTTAATATGATAATATATAATTTTATATTTAACTATATTACATAACTATATATTTAGAAATTATATACTTTATAATATACTATATTTTTAAATACAATTTATACTTATTATTGATTTTTTAAGTATGATACTGTGGTTTCAGCCTCGACAGACTTGACTTTCTTACTAGCAGCTGGTGAGTGCTACGTTTTGGATTTGAGATGAAAATGCCGTTGATGGCACACTGTGGTTTTGGCTGTTGCTAGCACTCAAGGCCTTTTCTGCTCCTCACACCACCGCCGCAGCCACTGGGCTGGGAGTGCGCAAGAAGCTGGGAGTCTTTATCTTAACCCATGAGTTTTCTCACATTTAGTCCTCCAGTTCTCTCCCCACCTCACTGAGGGGAGAGTCAGTGAGCAGCTGTGTGGTCCTAGTTGCTGGCTGGGGTTAAACCACAACATATATGAACATTGTATATTTATTTATTTTCTAAATACATATTTAAAAAAAATATTTCTGACACCGTTATGCCACTGTGGGCTTGCAACAATAATAATGGGCTATGTCTAGCAGGTTAGTTGGGAAAGACTGGTGGGAAATAAAATAATTCCACTTAGATCACTAACCCAACTGTATCAGCTTCAAGGATGCAGTTCTTCAGTGTAGAAGATCCCTGAGCTAAGATCTGACAGGCTTTGGGAAATCGGAGCAGGATCTTTTCCTAGGGACTAAGAGGTGGTTACACTGACCTGACTCATACAAAATGAGCACGACTCAGCCAAGCAACAGGTACGCTCACTATTAGCCAACTAAGAAAGCGAAAGTAAGATAGGCCTTTGCTTCTGACAATCACTTTCTGTGCAGATTTATTCTCCAATAGCCTTAAATTTGATTAAACAAAATCTACTTTGCACATGTCTTCTGATATTCCATACAGTACTACCTATGTCATTTTTCATTTTTTTAAATACTGCAGTAAATCATTTACAAAAACATACTGCATTGGCTTTCATTCCTTCCCAGAAAATCTGAGAAAAAAAAATGCATCTGATCTTGCTTACTTTTCTCTCCACTCTCTCCCCACCCTTTGAAATATTCCTTTGTTTCTCCTTCAATCACAGATACGTGCTGTTTAAACTGGGCAATATTTAGCCCAGTTTTGAGCATCTTCTTCTGTTCCAAAAACACCTAGAGGAGCCAAGACAGAAAAAGCAATCAGTACAAGGATCATCATATTAATGTAATTAACAAAGTACTATAATTTGTACTATAAGAACATACAGAAGTAAAAAGAAATTAGGATCACGGAGTATAACAGATACTCAAATTTAAACCGCAGCCACTGGGCTGGGAGTGCGCAAGAAGCTGGGAGTCTTTATCTTAACCCATGAGTTTTCTCACATTTAGTCCTCCAGTTCTCTCCCCACCTCACTGAGGGGAGAGTCAGTGAGCAGCTGTGTGGTCCTAGTTGCTGGCTGGGGTTAAACCACAACATATATGAACATTGTATATTTATTTATTTTCTAAATACATATTTAAAAAAAATATTTCTGACACCGTTATGCCACTGTGGGCTTGCAACAATAATAATGGGCTATGTCTAGCAGGTTAGTTGGGAAAGACTGGTGGGAAATAAAATAATTCCACTTAGATCACTAACCCAACTGTATCAGCTTCAAGGATGCAGTTCTTCAGTGTAGAAGATCCCTGAGCTAAGATCTGACAGGCTTTGGGAAATCGGAGCAGGATCTTTTCCTAGGGACTAAGAGGTGGTTACACTGACCTGACTCATACAAAATGAGCACGACTCAGCCAAGCAACAGGTACGCTCACTATTAGCCAACTAAGAAAGCGAAAGTAAGATAGGCCTTTGCTTCTGACAATCACTTTCTGTGCAGATTTATTCTCCAATAGCCTTAAATTTGATTAAACAAAATCTACTTTGCACATGTCTTCTGATATTCCATACAGTACTACCTATGTCATTTTTCATTTTTTTAAATACTGCAGTAAATCATTTACAAAAACATACTGCATTGGCTTTCATTCCTTCCCAGAAAATCTGAGAAAAAAAAATGCATCTGATCTTGCTTACTTTTCTCTCCACTCTCTCCCCACCCTTTGAAATATTCCTTTGTTTCTCCTTCAATCACAGATACGTGCTGTTTAAACTGGGCAATATTTAGCCCAGTTTTGAGCATCTTCTTCTGTTCCAAAAACACCTAGAGGAGCCAAGACAGAAAAAGCAATCAGTACAAGGATCATCATATTAATGTAATTAACAAAGTACTATAATTTGTACTATAAGAACATACAGAAGTAAAAAGAAATTAGGATCACGGAGTATAACAGATACTCAAATTTAAACAATAGATAATATTCCATTTTTCAACTTTGTGGTTCTTCAAGCAAAAGTTTAGTAACATCCAAGTAAAATATTAGCTCAAAGGAGCTGTAAGTCTCTCTTTTACAGTACCAAAACAAAAAATCATTTTAATATCTTTGTTAAACTTTATCCCTGAAGATACAAGAAGCATTCAAGATTGCAATATGGAATGCACTTGAGATACAGAATCACAAATGTAAATCAGACCTGTCCGTGCAAAGTCTGGATTCAGTCTGTGCTCCTTCTTACGTGGCCTCCTTGCTTTCTCTCCCCCAGAACGCCTGTCTTCTCTGACGCAGCGATACCTTAACTCTGGCCTAGACAGGCACCTTTCTTTTACAAAGCCCTCTGATCACTGCCCAGGAATCAAACTGCTTCCTAGGAAAATGGTGAGTTTCACATCCTTCTCACTTATTCTTGTATAGACTTTTCTTTGTATAGACTCCTAGCTAACAAACCTACTGGTAAAAAGTCCATTATTAGGTGAGAACTATTCAATAGATTGACGGGACATCTACTCAGAAAATTATTCAACGAATTTTTAAGTGCAAATCTACACTATACCATGAGCAACAGACCAAAAATTGCCTTCCCACCAAGGGCTCTGCATGTACTATAAAGTTATTCACAAAACAAAGGGCGTAAGAAGAAAGGTTACTTCTTAGAAACTTCAGAATGAGGAGGGGACTCCAGCAGTCTGTCAGAGGGTACACACGCTAGCGCATCTCCAGCTTGATGGAGACAGGAGTCTGTCCACCTCAAATGTGGCTTCTGCAGTTTAAGAGTCTGTTGTGCCAGACAACATGCACAAACAAGAAAGGAACCTACGCTCAGCTGGGAAACAATGCCACGTGACACGGCCACTGTGCTTCCAGACCCACACAGGCTGCATTCTGCAAACATACACAGACTGATTTTTACCTGAGCAAGACAAACCTTGTGGTGCTAATTATCAAATTAATACTCCTATATCTAGATTTGGCATGGCATAAATGAAAAATTTTCACACCCAAAAGCTCTCTCAGCAAGACCTAAAGTTGTTTGTAAGGCAAAAGTAAACTGCAGTGAGTGACATGCTAGAAGGGAAGGGAAAAGAGACTCACTCATTAGGTTTTCCTCTATGGTTGGATTAGATGCTTTCAAGGTCAAAAAATAGCATCCGCTGACAAATGGCCAGGTAGTAAAGTAACCTAAACATCTTCAGTCCCGATTATCCAACTGAGACAATTTAGCTGCAATATGCCTGAATTGTGTAATGAACAAAAGCTCAGGCAGGGCTGCCCACTCAGAATTTAAATCATGCTACTTCTCTACTCATATTTAAAATACATACCATATTAGGCACATCATAAGCAACTCCCTTGCCAAAAACTGGTGTCGTTAACCGAGAGTATACATCTTCTGCATTCAAATCTTCATTTTTACTGTTGAAGAGTAGAGCAGCAGCATCACTACCCAGTAGGTAAGTGAATGTCTTGCCAACCATAGTGAAACTGAACACAGGTCCATACTAACAGAAAAAAACAAACCAGGTTATTTTAAATAAGAACAACACAAATCATTAAATCTGCATCTCTTTATGCACGTGCTTCCATAAATCACTTACTCTCCTAAGAATTGTCTGGAGATTTAATACAGATACAAATATTTTAAGCCACATTTAAATTCTGTTCTCTATATACTTACTAGTGACATCTAATGATATAACATACACAAATGTTCTTGTACATTTTAAAAAAACATAAAAAAAAGATCAATTACACTACAAAAACTAACAGGGAGATTATAGCACATATAGCACAAATATGATTTCAAAGTTCAAAGGTCGTCTCCAGCAGACCTTCACAGACTAAATTTGGTTTTCTTAAAGTTAACCAAGGTAAGATTTAAGCTTAAGTTTTAGACAATGTGAAACGGATCATTAAAGGCTCTACTGCCTTAGGCCATGTCTTTGGGGCTGTTATGCTACAAAACCTACTAAGATTTTATACACCAGCCCTTTTAACATTGGAAAGGGCCTTAAAAGGCATCAAATTGCCTACGCAGGTGGTCAGCTACATTCCAGCCTGGTCACAGATTAGTAAAGAGTGAGATTAAAAATTCCCAATTAAGGCAAGAAATAACATCATGAAAATGGCTTTTAATTAACTTGTGATTCAGCTATGATCATTACCCAAATACACAGACACAGTTTTTAAAATATGAAACACAAGACATATCTCAGAAAACACTATTCCTCTAACAACGATGTACGTGAAGAGATCTGAAGAAACCAGAGCCAACTCTGCATACTACATTCCATATTCAAGACAGGAAATGAGAATTAACTTATTTTAAACAGGTTCTACAAAGATAACGTAACAGATACACAAAAATATTCTAGCATATGCTCAGCCAGTCATGTGGGAAAATATACCTTGTCATAAGCATTTTCCAAAAACTCAATTGGACTTTTTCCAAACGCGATTGCATGTCCAAGGAAAGGGACGCTTGATGAAATATAAGGTGGGTATTTCTGAGGAACAAAGGAAAAGTAAGTACTGACATTTCTTCAGAGAATAATAAAATCATGTCCATTTACATAAACACAGAGAGGCTTTATACATGTTTCATTTAAAGGTTTTTGTGAAAAGGCAAACATTTGACAACTGTTTACTTTCTTAGAGTAACAGTGAGCCACGTTTAAAAGAAGCAGAGATTAAAATAAAATTAATGCACTTAAGACTCTTGCTATCCCGCCTCTGAAAGCAAAGCAAAAAGATACTGCAGTCAGAAACAAAACGATTTGTTAAAGAATCCCCCAAAAGCATCAACCTCAGTTTGGCAACGAGTTTCATACGCCGGTAGGAGCTTTATTTTAAAGCTGCACTGACGAGACGGGGCCGGGCCCGGCCTTTGCTCCTACAAAACCTGAGCCCCTCCGCTCCCTGCGGGACCCCGTTCCCACCGGACACCGTTCCAGGGGAGGCTGCGGGGGACGCTCCCGCCCCGCCGGCGCTTCGCCGCCCGTTCCCGTGCGCTCCCCGCGAAGGGGGTCTCCAGGAGCTAGCCACTCCCCGGCCCAGTCGTACCCTGACGGGAGGTCGCCCGGATCTGCCGGCACTCGCCCCGCCGTGACCACCCCCTCGGCGGGAGGCTGGCGGAGCCCTCCGGGAGCCCTGCCCCGGCCCACCGCCTCTCCCCAGCCTAAGGCGCCGCGCCTCCCCCGCCCCCAGCGCCCACCTTTCGGTCGGACCCGACGTGGCGCCGGTAACCCAGCTGGAACAGGTAGCCGAGGCTCAGGGCGAAGGCGGAGGCGGCCAGCACCAGCGAGAGGGGGCTGCCGACGGCCACCCGCTCCAGCAGGGACCCGCCGACCTCCGTCAGGCTCAGCATCGCCTCAGCGCCCCACGGGCCGCCGCCAGTCGCGCGACTGCACGCGCCGCGCCGCACGGCACCGCACCGCGCGCCGGCCACGCCCACCGCCGCGCTGGGCCGATCTCTGCCCATGTGACGATTGCCGGCGCCTGAGCCAACCGGCGGCCGCCGCTCCGCGGGGTGACGTCGTCTGCCGGGTTGTGAGAGGCGCCATTGGACGGGCGCGGGGCGGTGGGCGGGACGGAGGCGGTGGTTGGCGGCGGGCGGGGAGGGGGCCTCGCGCGGGGGCGGTGTCGCCCTGAGGGCGGAGCGAGGAGCGGCGGCCGCTCGGGATCCCGAGCTCGGGGCTTCTCGGGCTGGCCCTGAGCAATGGGTTTACCTTGTTGCCTGCGAAGCCTAAAGGCTTTCCAGTGCGAAGGGATATTCATCGACGTTGTAGCGACTGGGAAGGAGCTCCTTAATACTTACAAGCTTGGACAGTCCTTCGGGGAGACACGGTCCCTGGTGGTGACTGACGTTCAGTACCCTTAGTTTATGAAGTAAGGATCTACCTGGTGGCAACAGAGCCGGTCTATTTCTTTCAGGTATCAGGATTTCCAGCTTAGATTACCTGTATTTGAATGCACTGGGTTTATTTCAGCAAATATTTAAATTTTGTTTTTCAAAGGCAAGCAGAAGCCCATGCCCTAGTCCCTTATCATTTAGTCTAAGGGTGAAATTCTCATGTTTTTCTTCAGGCAACATATATGTTGGTCCATTTTCATCACGTCCAGGATTCACCACTGATGGTGACAGGTCTGGTCTGGCACCTCCACTGACAGCTTCTGCAAGGACTGGGTTCAGTTCTCCAGTGCCCTTTTTGGCTGACACAAGCAGTGCCTGTTTTCTCACACCTTGAGACACTGTGGCAGCGTTCATCTCAGCTGAGGATTCACATTCATATCTTTTTTCAGGTAAATCGCTTCTTGATCTATTTTCAGCCACGTTATCACTTTGCTCATTGCCAGCTCCTATAGGAACTTCATGTGAAGTATCACTCAAACTTTTCAAAGTTAGGTCAGCTACTTTAGGATTCTCTGATGAATGTAATGGGTCTTTCCTAGCATCATTAATTGGAATCTCACAAAAGCTTTTGTTTAGTCCTTTCGTATTTAGATGCCTTGGAATTTAATCTTCATCTTTCTCCAGAGACACTGTTCCTTTTTCTGGGTTGCTAATTGATTCTTATCACTGTTTTTAAGAAATCAAACTGTAAGTCTGACACCTATGTGGAATAACATGTTTTAACATTGCTAGACTGAGCTAGCACTTGTAAGACATCTTGACAAAAACCTAGACTTCTTCCGCATTTGTGAAGTCTCCTACTTTTGTTGACCCTAAAAAAAGGGGGGACTATTTTACTGCTGTGCTTACCACTTCAATACCTTGTTTTTTCAGAAAATAGACTACAGATCACAAAACATATATCAGAGATGTGCGATTTCTTTCTTGACAAGAGGTTGCTCAGCAGATGTTCCACAGTTCTCTGGAGCTCTGTTTGTACATTCTTCCTGCTTTAAACTTCTAATTTACTACATTAAACCTTTGTTTACGATATATCATCATAAACAGTATTTTCACAGCTTCACTTGACAAACCAAAGGCATTACTTGGTCTTTTCCTCTCACCTTACAGGCAGATTTACACCGTCTCACTTTTTAAGTCTTTAAACATGAGTCCCTCAAATAGATCAACATTTTTTCCTAGTTCCTTTAATGTAAGTCTTTCTGCTGATGGGGTAAAGTTGTACAAAATTAATATAATATCCTGATCTCGAATTAACAAAAAACCTTAAAGGTCAAGTGGGACCTTTGCAAACCACATACATTGTTTCTGTTGAGCCTGTGCCTGTGTTTTCACAGTAACAGTCTATTTTCTGCAGCAGATCTGGCTGGCAACACAATGGCTAACCTCAGATCCTGCAGGTTTTGCTTCACCGTCGCAAAAGGCACCCAGTTCTAGGTGGGTTCACTCCTCACCCAAAGCAAGGTCTGCACTTCAAGATAGACTGTCCTCAGGTCAGTGTGCTAGGCTAACAATTAATTAATCCACTTGATAGAATTGTGCCTTTTTCAAAGTTTTAAGTTTTCAGTAGTTATTTTGCCTTGTGCTGCCTGGCTGGAGTTTTCTACTCTCAAATATTGGCTTTTTAAAAAGTGCCTGTTGGCTAAAGCTACAGGAGTTGAGCTGAGTGTCTCCTGGTTACAAAGGGATAATTTTCAGACTTGCCATTCCTGCAGCTTGTTTTCTTTTGGTTTTGTGGGATTTTTTTTTGTTTGGTGCAGGTAGGAGAGTCGTTACTAGTGGTCTCTAGAGTATGAGACTTTTCTCTGTTCCGATTTTTCATTTCCCCACTTTAGATGAAAGAATTGTACTCACCTTCCTTGTCACAGCAACACAACGGAAACGCTGATGTGCCCAGGTGCCAGCAGCCTGCCAGGAAACCGGACTTCTCGCTGCTGAGCGGCTCCACTGACACAACATCTGCAAGCTTCTGGTTTCCCAGGACTAACAGGTTTCAGTTTTCCTGATGTGGTTCCGAGGTGCACTGCCTTAGTTTGTAGTCACTGTAGGACCTCCCTTAAATCCTCTCTGATGATCTTCCCACACACCTTGCAAAGATGAGCCTGGTACAAAATTTGCACATAACACCTCCTTGCTAAGATATTTGATGGCACTTTCACAATGGCTGCAATAATAAAACAACAAACACGACTTGTTGCAAAGTTTATTAGGTAGTAATAAATAAGAATTTAGCAGAAAGAACTATACAGCAATAAGGCATATTAATACTATTGTTCAATAGCATGACACATTTTAACATTTTTCCTCTAGTTTTCTAACAAAGTGCTATGTAGAGAAGTGTATTTCTGATACCAGTGCCAACTGATAGCAAGGATGCACTGTGAAGGACCCAACTGTTGCATTATTTACCTTAAATAAAATATAACAATCCATGAAAATTTACTGTTATTTATGCCAGATAAGTTTACATAGAAAAGTATAGCTTGCTATGAAGATTACAAAATACAAGAGTCTCCTGTTCACTTTTTTAAACTGCTTACTACTTTAATTTCTTAAACTGCACTTACTAGTAGTAAGGTGTAAGTGAAGTTACTACACAACAGCAGTTCCAAACATTCATTTTAACTTTTATTTGAAAACTTAGAGGCAAGTGCTAATTTTTTAAATCTTTTTTACAAAATATTGCACACTGTTTCAGCATGCAGTTTACGTAGAAGAAATAGTCAAGTGCACTTAAAACCCTGAAATACAACCAGATGTGTGTTATGGATACTATTTTAACATACAAGGATGTGTTTCAGACTGCACAGGGTCCCCACCTTATACTTGAGACCCAACTTGTTGAGAGTCACTACTGACCCTGCAAGGAGCAGACAGGACGCTTACAAAATGCATCTGCCTTCTTTACACTGTCAGTCTTCATTCCTGCATCCTGCACTGCTATGTAGCCTCAAGGAACTGAAGTAATGACTAGGAAAATTAGTTTAACATAAATAACTGAGTACCTCCTACGTGAGTTGTCATTACTGCGGGTGTGTTGCAATCCAGGGTAAGATTCAATGAATGTCCTGAAGTCCTCTGAGTAAGATTAATTTGTAAATCTGTGTCTCCCCCTCCTCCATATACACATTTTATATTGCACAGCAAAAGTAACAATCCATTTTTTTTTAAAAAAACAAGCATGCTAAACATTTAATATGGCTTCTGAATGATTTAAAGTATTTCCCTTTTGACATCCTCATGCAATATTTTAGAATAAATATGAATACAAAGTATGAGAAAGCAAAGAGTAAAAATAAAGCCAGCTATAACATTTGTCAGGACAAATAAAAAAACAAGAGTTTATCAAAAGTTGCTCAAAGGTCTGGCTGGTCTTTTTAGCATACTTACCAACAGTATCTTAAAGTGTGTCTACAAAATACTGTAACATATAAAACCTCCTTGATGTTCCACAGAATGACATGAAAGGTAAATAGTTTAACTGACACTTGTTCAATGGCACTGGCAGTCCCATAGTCTTCTGGGAACAAACGCCTTTCTTGGTTCATGCTCGCCCAACTCAGTAAACCATTTACATTTCATTAACTTTACTGGTTAAGCTCAAGACCTACAATAGCTTATATATGAAACACAAAACTATTTATAAAAATAATGAATATATTGTATAGGGTTTTTTTAAAAAAATAAACCATGCAGCTTCTGTACAAAGTTAAAAAACTACAAATTGACTTTTCTATTGTGTAAAATTCATGTACATGGAAGTCTTCTGTTACCATGAGCAGTAAGTGGGTTTTTGCTTAGCTGTAAGATGCTGCTTCATAACTGTTGTTCATTCCCATCATTCATTTCTTTCACTTGGCATTAACTGGCCATTTAACTTCATCAGAAGTTTTACGACAAGACCTGCCTATATAAATATAGACAATGAAATTATAACAGCATTTCAGAACTATGACACAATTAACTTAAGCATATGACAAATGCAAGTAGATACAGTAAGTAAGAAATTGCATCATTTTAGAAATAAGGAAAACAAAACCTAGACTTTTCTCAGATACCAGAAAGTTTCAAAACATTGAATCACTCCCGGTAACCACCTTAGTTAAGGTGGTTTTGATAGGTGCTTTGATAAGAATCAAAGGCAACTACTGTCAAAGTATGCAAGATACTCAAGTTGTAATTCAATGCACATTTTAGCATGGCATTGTTACCCCTCATGCAGACTTACGGGTAAAACAAGCATTTTCCACCAGACATCCACAAACACTATCAAATGTTAATGGGAGAAATTGCAGTTGCTTCTTAACATGGCCTTTAGAGATCCTCAGTTTTTTCTAATCTCTAACTCCACCAGTTTTGACAACAAAGTTACCAGCTCTAACTCCATGATTCTCATCATATTTTGAATTACCGTGGGATTGGGCATGTGCAACAGTTTCAATTAATAAAAAAACATTTACCCTAATGATTACAGATGCATTTTATGTATTTTGAATCCTAAAGGCTAGGAAAACAAGCAAACATTCTGAAATATTAAAAAGAAAGTTTTAAGACTATTTGGGGGGGGGCTTGGCTTGGGCTTCTTTTATACTGTACAAGGGTGGTCAACCTCAGGAAAGGAGTCTGACTAGTTTATAAAAAAAATGGCAATGCTTACCTGTTTGGTATGCACAATAAAGCTCATTTTGTTTTCCAGACTGTGGATTTGAAAACAGGTATCTCCATCTCCCAACTGCCACATAAAGCAACCATATTTTAGGCTGATAAGTAAAGCCTACAATGAAATGTAGGAAAATGACACTCAGAAAATATTCTCCACTTAAAAATTGAACTGTTCTTAGTTCACTTAGACAAGACTCTGACTAATAACAGTACGTTCCACAATCTAGTTGTATCTAATAAAGTAGCCAAGTGGAAAAACACAAGGCTTTCTCTTAGTAGTGCCTTATAAAGATCTTATAAAAATTGTGGAAATTTTCCCAGTCAAGTTTAACCACACAGTGTGATGTGAAATGACTGGTAGCAGAAAGGATTTAAGAGAACGGAATTAAGCTTATCAGTTATCATTGGCAGTTCAATCCAGCTGACCTTTGTTTCCATGTTGAGGAGGTGCAGCCCTTTTACATTTACTCCTACGTACACTTTGATGACCTTATGGCTACTTGAACTTGCTTTGGTGAATATCTGTCCTGTAAAAAAGGCTGCTCCGTAAGTAGGAATTTCCCAGCAATTCTGCAAGAACATGCGCTGAAGGTGATGCATCTCTTTACTTACACCTTCACTCGTGCTGAGGTTCTAGAAATAAAGAACAATGGCAATCAACAAGTCTTCCCAAATAGTTGTGGTTGGTTAAAGAAAATCCACTATTTAGTGGAACTCCCGCTAAATGAGTATTCCCGAAGTGCTTTCCCAGCAACCGTTTTCTATATCTAAATTAAACCCCAGAGCCACAGAAAGGCTCAGATGCCCGAAGAGACCGGAGGCAGAAAGCACGTGCCTGTATGAGCCTCAAAAATCATAGCCACAGACACCTGACCTCTGCAGGGCCCCACAGTTTTGCCTTTCAGATGTGGGACTCCTGCAGGATGAGCAGCTACGCACCCAACTGACACTAAAAGCATCATGATTCTTAACACTAAGCGTTCTTCCTCCTTTAAGGGGTCCAATCCAGTGAGGCACGGTAAGATGAACCTCTTCTGGGGGATGTACGTCCCCCAAAAAACCACGGATTTATTTTTTTCTTTTCTAAGCAAAATAGAGGTGCAGATTTCTTTTCTTTAGTGGAGCCCTCATTCAGAATGAGATAGGCTTCTGTTTCTTCCTCTTCAGTAGAGTGAAATAGTCACAGCAAAGGATCGCTGGAGTGCTCCCACCTCAAAACAGACTGATGTGAAGTACCTCAACAAACACAAAACTTGGCTGGGCCATGCTCCAGATGAGAAGGCACAGGCTTAAGGAAGAACTCATGTCTTCAAGAGTTACCACACTGGGTGTGGTGGATGCAACCAACCTCTTGAGATCCTCACCCTGCATTACAGCTTATCTGAACTCTACATAGCCATTTTTAAAATGCAAAATATACAAATATCTTTGGAAGAAGAGATTGCAACTCCTTTCCCCTTCCCTTACATCCCAAAATCATGGCTATTGGATCCCTAACATAGAAGTTATACTGGCAAAAATGACTTTGTGGATCTATTGCTACAAGCAGATGTGAAAATACAAGCCAGAGCAGATTTCTTTACACGTATGTCTGCATTGACGATATCCCCAATAGACATGCTGAAGATAAATGCACAGATGACAACAGAACATCCACATTTCTGGCTTTATATACCTGTATTGTTATTCATTAACTGTCAACCAGAGAGTCAAAAAAAGTTAAGACAGGATTTTCTGTTCTTTATCTCACCTTGTATTCATGAAGTATCCTGTTTGTCCAATGAGGGGCTTTACTTTTTAGTTTAGTGATTGGTACTATAGATTTTAGATTTTCTTCACTAAGAGAAAAACAAAGCAGAAAAAAAGTTTTTCTTCAGTAAACAAAGAGGAAAAAAACAAAGTCTGCCAATTTCCATCTTCAAGCCTCATATTGAGCAGTCAGTCAGATCCTACTCTATCTTGTCTCATCAGGTGAGAAGCTTTCCTGAAACGTAAGCTAAGGCTTCCTGAGATACAGTGTGATTCTCAGCTTGTTAGTGGAGATCCAGCTCTGTGTGACACACTTTGTGTCCTGCACACAGACACAGGGAGAGGAAATGCTCGCAGCAGAGCATGAGGCTCTTCCTTGGTTACAGGCCAGTTTAGTGAATTCCAGTTTGGAAGCCAAAATTGTATATGAACAGCCATTAACACCAGAGTATCACATACTGGGAAAAGATGACAGCCTATAGATACTCTTCCCTTCATTGCTGTATTCAGCACCACCAGGGACTTAGCCCGATTAACTTCCACGTGAAAGTTTAATATTACATGACACGGAATTGAAGCTATTTATATAAAGTGACTTAAAAAACCAAACCAAACCAAAAAAACCCCAACCCAAACCACAGGAAACTCAAAACTTAGTGGTACAATCTATTTAGTCATTTTTAAACCATATTTCTCAGTTACACGTGAGCTACCAAGCAAAAGCCCTGCACAGGACAACGCATCCAGATCTTTAAGGCCAGGATACTCTCATACTAACAATAGCCTGGATATATTTTTTAAATGACCTGTCTTTTAATAAACATTTAGTGAACTACAAAAATATTCAGAATATAAATCTCTTCATCCATCTGAAGAAGAGCAAGGCAAGATATTTACCAACACTTCCATTTTAATATGGGTGGAAACCACACCCAAACGTCCACAAATCTCTTTATCCGGCCCAAACTATCTTTCCAAGTAGTCCTGTCTGTAAGAGTCAAACACTTCCATTGAGCAGGATGCACTCGGAGCCCTGTTGCTGATTTGCCTCGGTGCGGAAAGGAACACCGCGCTGCAGCTGCTGGGATTCGGCAGAAGGCGGTTCCGTATTAAAGGCAGCTGCCTTCAACTGCAGCCTCCTGCGGGTCGGCGGTCACACCTACACCCACTCCTCCTGATGCTCACCTACCAACCGTGGAACTGCAGGATGACATGGGCTAATGGCGGAATGGAATGGACTGAACAGCCCACCGAAAGGTTTTCCTGTCATTCCCCTAGCTCACTGTGTAATGGTACAGTCTCTGCTTCTGACAGAAGGAAGAGGAAGGAATGAACAAGCACAGCCAGTACAGCCAGCCCTTCCAGAGGCCACCCGCGCTTACGTCTGCGTTAGCTGTAGCAGAAAACGCACCCCCATTTACTGATGGTGGAGAATACAACCAAAAAAAGCAAGCCAAGAGAGCTGAGTTGATGCTGTGAATGAGAAGGGCTGAGAAGTATGGCAGCACTCCAGAGCGGCAAAGCTGTTCAGAGCATGAATGAACCGAGGGAGATGGTGGGGGGTGGAGGTGCACACGCAGCAGAGAACTGAAATCCTGCTGAAATACGGCTGTAGAAATGCATGTGGGAGGAAAAAGCCATACCCAGAACAGCTCAGATACCCTTGTACTGGCAAGCAGAGAGAAGGGGAGAGAAAGGCACGATCTGGCAGAGCCCTACTGATGCTCTATTTCTGACCAGTTTGGTGTAACAGTTCACATACAAACCACAGAACAGAAATAATATCTCTGCATTGTCTGTCCTCTTCAAAGAGGGAGGACAGCCAGTCCCCGAAGCTAGTCTAACTGGACATAGTCAGCGGCTTCTTCAGCGTCGTCCAAAGTCTCAGTCCTGTCAAACCCTCCATTGGCACGAATACTGTTACTTATTTTGGTATTACTGTAGCTCAGTATAGACTTAACGGAGTACAGAACCTCCATCTCTCTGCCTGGGACTGCAATAATTAACATTATTATATTTATCAGACTCTACATCCAGCTTCTATTAATGCTAGAAGGGTTATGCAATTAGTCTGAACTAGAGCTCAGCAACGGATAAAAATAATAAATAAGCCATACCTAGAATTTAAGAGTTCCATTCTAAGCGCAACCTAAAAACACTTAACCTAAACCTATAATTTTAAAGTTTTTAAATGCACATACTTACTTTAGAAAGCCCTGTTTATGTTTCTTGCTCTCATAATTTCCATAGACTATTTGTAGAAGCAGACTTGCCAGTGTGATCAGCTTGGCATCAGGTGATGTATAGAAACCCTTCAGTAAATTGTACCTGGCTTCATCAAAAAGGATAAGAATAGCCAATGGATCCTCAATCTGTTGAAAAGATTTAAGTAATATGATTTTTTTTGTAAAAGAAAATGAGCTATAAATACAATTTCTCATCAATTCAGAGACAGAAGACAAAGGTGGGATCCTGACTGAATGATGAATTTTAGTAATGCTTTGTAATAGAAAAAAGGGCATATTTTCATTGACCTAATTCAACACTTCACTGATCTCACACACTTACAAATTAAAGGTGACTAGCATACCATGCCCAATCAAAAGGTTCACAGAAATACTGACATCTGTGGGTTTCTTTACCCATGAATCCAGTTTCAATAAGATGTTTGAATAATCCCATTCAGAATTGACCAATTAAATACCTGAAAAATCACAGCACAAGGAAGACAAAAAAACCGGGGTAAGTTCTTTTTAGCTGTATGACAGACAGATAAAGACTGAGGCACACAGACTTACGAGAAACCAGACAGCTGGGAAAGTGAGAAAGAGAGAGAGAAGAGAGGGCAGGAAGGTGAGAAGGAAGGAGGAAACTAAAGACTCAAAACTATTACAGAAAAGGAGAGGAGCGGGCCAGTTTAAATAAGCTTGGAAATTACTACAGTCATTAAACACACTGAGCGTTGATGGGTCACAGCGTTCTGACTGACATGCTATCACTTCCACGTACAGACCTTTTTTTCTATTTCCAGTGGAAGTCTCACATCTCTTCTCAGGAAAAGCTGTGAAGTTTCCCTTTGAGGATCCAAGTTTGTCAGTTCAGTGAATATTTCAGGCCAGTCTCTAATATGCTGCAAAGGCTTGTGATATGGCTTCAGTTGGAGGCCTGAAAAATAATGGGTGTTTTTTTTAAACAAACAAACAAACAAACAAACAGGTAAAGTAGCAGCAAGAACTATGACAGCAAAGGCGCCCTGTAACAGTAAGGCAATCTGGACCAAACTTCCTAGACGAAATACATTCTAGATGCCACGGTGACACAGGGTCAGACCTATCGGGGTACCAAAACAATGGCTAAAATGCAGAATCTCTCTATAGCTCTGAAGGCACAGTTTGGAGACATCAGACTGTAAAGGCTGGGAGTTGAGCCAGCAGGACAGCTTAAGCAGAGGAAATAGAAAAACTGGTTTCAGTCCCTATACAAAAGATCTAAAGAGGGAGACCTACAGGGATTAGAGTCTCTGGGAGGGGCACTGTCAGTCTAGATACAAATTAATTCCTAAAGGATGGTTTTTAAAAGCTGGCAGAAAGGTGTTGGTACAGAACCGTCAGAGAGCATGCTTCCTATTTTCCTAAGAAAGTACTGTTTTCCTCTAAAGGCAAGCAGAGATAAAAAAACTACAATAAAGTCTCAAGTATAACAATTTTCCTCATTACTTACTGAGGTTCTCAGAGCAGATCCAGATAGTGAAGTACTGCTGGGTCTCTTGAGACAAACGCATCCCCTCCATTATCTGCTGTACAGTAGTATTGTTTCCATGTTTCAACTCAACAGAGCGATATGACCCATCCATACGATAAATTCGTGCCTTTTCATACTACATAAACATTTAAACACATTAAACAGAACTTGTTAAAATCCCTTCTGTTGGTGCTTCTGAAGAGAAAAGCAATATTACTATAATTCAACAACATCCATGTTGTTAGGGAAAAGAGCACTGCACAACTCCTGCATGTTTACTATTTATCAAAACTGCTTGTTTCATGTCCTACGCGTGTTCTTATATGGTGCTTTTTACCACAAGAACTCCAAGAAAGAGCTTACTGATATTTTTGAGACTTCATGTCTGTGGAACTCAAAGGCAAGAAGGCATTTAAAAGTTCCAGGAGGGATTTGGGCTCATCTGCCTATGCATATCCCAAAATGTCCACCTCACTACTACTGGCAGGTTATGAATTATTGCCCTCATTAGTCTATACTAAAAAGACTTATTTTTTGGAGGGAAGCACCACCCTTTACACAGACCCCAGTACAGAAAGAATACAATCTAAGATCTTTTAGCACTTCTATAATATTACTAAAAATAAATCATTTGCCCCTCCAGAACCCCCATAGCTTTCCCTGAATTGCATATGGGCCCAGAGTATGCCTCCTGAAAGATGTACTTAAACATGAATCAGGTGCTTAAAGCATATACACACAAGTCATAAATCAATGAAACTTCTTGTTTTCATCTCTATTGGGTTAAATGTTTCAGCTGCTTGAATAAAACAGTTGCAGGAATTTGTTATTTCCCTTCTTCAAATCTACTTAGTTGTCAAGAACTGAGACATCAATCCTAAAAACTTCTGGAAAAAAAGGAAAAAAAGAATGCCTTGGAAAATGACAACTGACTGAAAATGAGGCTGGAATGGAAAAGATCAGTCTATTTTTGCTGCAGTAGTCACTGTGTCCTATTGGAGTAACTTCTATCTTTTTTTTTTATTTTAAGGTATTAATTCAATCATAATAAGCAACAAGGTAATATCACCTACTATGCTGTGAAAACTACTTAAAATGCATACATTAGTCTTTTAGTCATTAGACACACACATGCCATTTAATCAACTGCATAATAAAATCCCTAAAATAAAGGAGGTAAATTCATTAATTATTTTGGGAGTTTCATTCATGTAGAGTGAAATGAAGAGAATTTAAAAATCTTGAGAAACTCACAGGTTTACTGCCACCTACCTACAGAGGTACAAGTTGCGTCTGAAGTCAAAGAAAAGGAACAAGTGCTTTTATATTTGTCTAATTTTAAATCTACTTCAGGATGACAGAAATCGTATCGTAAATTTTCTTTACTATCCTGGCTAGATCCCCACTGATGGCCAAGGGCTAAGAAAGCATACACCGAAGTGAAGCCTGTTTTGTAGCAGCCTACATTTAGCCAGCTGAACGCTCCTGTTCATGGACATGCAACAACACATATGGCAAGTGGTGCTTCTGTGATCAAAAGTAGACATAAAATGGGCAGCTGATATGATGTTCCTACAAGTAGATAAAAACATCACATTTCATTCTGGCATGTATTTCTTGATCAATAAATATAGATAGAAACATTTAAAGAGACAAAGCCTCAGTTTGTCGATATTTACACTAGGAATTCCAGTACACTGCACGTTTCCAACAACAGCTGTGAGCCTAACTTTTCTACAGGTTTATGTGTAAATTAAATAGAAACTTTAAACTACTTAGAAAATACACTCATACAGGTTTGTTTATGGCTTCCTTCAGCAGTTTTGCAGTTTCCTCCCAGTCATTTTGTTTGTTCTCTTCACAGACGTTCAGTGGAGATCTTCCTTGTTGATCGGTAATGTGCTACAAACAGAAACACTGATAATACATTGTTTTCACTGGAGACAGACAAACATTTCCACATTTTTTCATATACTGAAAATCCTTGATCCTAGCTTTTGAACATTTACTTGATATCCAATGGGAAAAGCAGAGGTAATGAAAAATATTTAAACATTTTTTGGTAATCTCTCAACAGGATCATTGTGTTTACACACTGTGGTCTGGACACAAAATATTTCACAGAAACAAGCTTGAAACTGTTGCTGAAACTGTTATTTCTATACACAAACAGAACTTACTCTGTCAATTTCTGGATGATTTAGAAGAATTTGTACTATTTCAGCATGCCCACCTCCAGCAGCAAAATGAAGAGGAGAGCTAAGTTGGCCGTTCAAAAGATTTGGATTGCATTTCCCTTTTTCCAACAACATTCGAGTGGCTTCAACTTTTCCATACCTGCAGACAGGTTTATAGCAGAACAGACACAGCAAACATGAGATAAAATCTTTTTCAGATAGTCCTAAATATGAAAAGTGTATTTCCATGTTTAAGAGTTTTTAGCTTTGAAATGGCACCAATGACAATGGAATGTTAATAAGTTTGTAGAAATTAGTATCAGTTCTGCACTTCTTTGGTAACCATTGGTCTAGTAACCATTTATTGGATTAATTACAGACAAGCTGAACCTTGCTTTGAATTAGCTAAGTTTGGGTAATTCAGCCTTGCCTGAAAAATAAAATAAAATAAAAAAATCTGTGAGAGAATCAGAGTAAAGCTTCTGATTGTCATGCAGATGGATCCCGAGTACTCAAGCCTCACACTGGTAACTAGTAAATTTTCTGTATACTGTTTATGCAAACTTTCTGGCAAACACTAAAAATTATTTTTTTTTAATATCAAAATTTGATTTTCATGTTATTCATATCATCAGACACTACTATAAATACAGAAGATTAAAAATAAAACAGAAGCATTTTTACAACAACTGAGGAAAGCTCTCAAGCACTTACAGATGAAACCATCACAATTATAGTCAGACAAGTTGACCTGTGTAGATCACCTAGTTCAGCTTCCCACTCAACGCCTGGCTATCACCAAACCGTGCTCAGCTCAGCTATTGCTGTAAAACTGCTCACAGCTTTTAACCAACAAAGACTGTAAAAGTTACCACACTAAACTAGACCCAGTATCCAACAGGAATTAGAACAGATGCTTCAGGACAGATACAAGAGGCAACAGACACATGCTAGGTGATACGATCTGCCTGGTCCCTTCTGAAACCACTCAGATTGAAATTATATCTCAAAACCTGAAGCAATCTTTTACTCTTCAGAAGGTTAACACTAACATATATTAAAGTCAAAGTATAAAAAGTCTCAAGCTTTTTTTATTTCTCATTTCTGAGTCTGCATGATAAATGACATGAATGATTACTGCTAAAGAATCAACAGCAAGAATGCACTTGATTGGCAAAACTATATTCATCTGACTCACCAACACGCATAATGGATAGGTGCCCAGTGGTCACTATCCAACTGATTAACAGAAAACTTTTTATCCAGAAGGTGGCTCAGCAAATCAGAGTCGCCTTCGCAAGCACTGCGGTGAAGGGGGAAATCATCTACCCACTGGTGTTCCCTATGAATTAAAAGAGGAAACAGGAGGAAAATACAGTTCAGCATTTCAATAGTTGAGAACATCAACTTTTTTAAAATTAATAACAGTGCACTAACTGCAAATCTACATGAAGAATAAAAATGAAGCTTATGAATCTAAAATGTGCCAGTATTCACACAACTAGCATTTTCATCATGCAGTAATCAAGCCACAGCCATATTTGTTATGCTAAGACACACTTCTCTAACGTTTATCATTTAAACCTTTCTTAATCTATCCTTTAATTGTTGTGTTTCAGTACTCAGAAATTTCAAATAGAATTCTTATAAAATAGGTATTTATGCAGTAAAGCCCGGAAGTAAGAGGAATCTCATTCTGACCAAGCCTACCAAGTACTGCCGTAATATAATAAAACAAAATTATCCATTAACGAAAAAGGAATGTAACATAATACTTGTCCTCTGTGACACTGCTCATGCTACGTTGCCACTTCTCTCTTTTAGGAATCTGAATCTTTGAATAGTCTGGTGCTCCAAGGCCAAAGTATGGATTTATTACCACTTTGTCAACCTGTGAAGACATAATTTAAACACAACTGAAAAAAATATCTTACTGAGATTTGGCTAAACAATCCCCCATCCAGGCCAGATATTCTCTTATGTTACGATAGTAACATTTTATAATTAAAGAGAATGGTGTTCAAATGTGAGGATTTGAAAAACCATTTAGCAGTAAGTGTGCAATGAAAAAATTCAATGACGTTAAACATAAAGCACACACTCACATTAAATAAAGTAATTAATTGTAAAATGAATGTGTATGTATGTTTCACAAATATAAAATGAAAGTATAATTCTTACCCTGTTGGTATACTGAAGGTCAGATCCAAACAAAGGATTATAGATACACATATCTGCTTTCTCCAATGCCAGCATTTTACTCTTTATTTCCAGGGCAGTATAGCCCATGTGTAACGAGCTCTCTGTTTGACCAGGTTCTATAGCATAGGCAGGGTTTATTACATTTGTTTTAATTCTCTCAAGAGGAGATGGTCTGAACAAAGCTGGGATGGAGTGAGACTGGGTGTGCCGTTCATCCAACCACCTGCAGAAAACAATGGCCAAGTAATTCATTTTCAGGTAGAAAAGGACTATTTTCATCATGTCTGTCCATCATTTTGTTTGATCAAGGGTTGCATGTATGATAATAACACATTTTAATTTAAAAAAAAAAATCATTGTAATGTGCACAGCCAATTTTGTAGCACCAAATTAATCCCCAAACGTTAATTTTTTAACCAAATACAGTTAAGCACATGTATTTGCTCAAACACATTTCCTGCAGATGCAAATTCTCAAAACATAAGGAAATTATAAACTGATGTAAGAGTAACATTGGTTATAGCGAAAATACTTAACCACACCAACGTGTTACCATTTTGTTTTCTTCATTTATCAGTATTGCTACTCTCAACATAGAAATTTTGAAACTTAAATCAGTTTTTTTTTTAAGGTCAAGTTTCAATATCTGTGATGACTTAAGCCTTCTAACTCATGTGTTTCATTAAGGAGGGATGGGAAAAGGCAAAAAATCAGAAGGTCCTGTTTCTAAACTGCTAAGTCTCTTTCATGTAGGCCACCACCTGCCTTTTCACAAAGCTGTGCTGAAGGTTATTCTCTTTTAGGTGCAATTGTACTTGCATACATAGCATGGAAAGGCTTTAGGACAAAAAAAAAACCTCAAAAAAAACCCCAAAAAAACAAACCCCCCAAAAACCAAAACCCCAACAAAACCCAGGGCTTTTGAGACCAAAAAACTGCTCACATATTCAAACTACTATAAATCTGTCTAAGCAACTAATCTTTCTGAAACTTAATTCCCTACTGCAAGTAACTTTGTATGGCTGGGGAAGATGCACTCCCCTTCCAAAGGGAGGTTTAACTTAAATGCAAATCTTAATGGTATGCAATTAACAGGATAATTTTACTACACTCCAGCAAATACTCTTAAAGATGACAATTATCTAACTTATAGAAGATTAATCATTAGTATTTTATATGATTTTGCATAACATTCACTGTGAGCAAGAACTTCCAAAAGTTGCCTGATTTAGATAAGGACACCACTCCTGAGTTTGCAAGAAGATTTTTAGAAAGATTTAGAAATCTGTTGTCAATGTTTTTGTTTCTGATAAACATATAGAAAAAACTACGGTATCACAATGATTTCCTCCTTAATTATAAAATGCTATAAAAACCATGTGTTACATCTACAAATTATCTTGTTTAGCTTCTATTTTAATGTATCTTTACTGATGGCATTTCTTACTTATCCAAGGCAATTAACATTCTTGCAGTAAGCGTAGCAAAATGGGTACTGGATTCACTGCAGACCCTCATGATGTCTTGTAAACAGTAGAACACAGGGCATCCAGGACTGTATGCATATTTTGTATTATCTAAAAAGGAAACACACTCTGAAGACACATCAATGAGAAGAATCTTATTTTCCCTTCTGCATCTTTTGTAGTAACACATTCCTAACTAACTGTGAGTGTATTCTAACTTTAGAGTAACTTATTTTTTTCCAAATGATAATTGATAGAAATTACTTACAATCCTTATGTAACAATTCACAACTCAACATGGTAGACTTAAAAACTTTGAAGTGTTCAGTTACTGTTTCATCAGTGTGATCAGCTTTATCTGAGGAATTAATATTAAATGTATACTGTTGCCAGAAAAAAAGGAATAGGACTCAGGTCTAGAAAAACGATTTATTATTCTTGGTAACTCCACAGTGCTATTTATTTCATAGTTTTTATCCTTAAGGCCTATCAGTAAGGAAAAAATGAAGGAGTTTCCCCAAAGTCACAGAGACATTTACTTCAGGCTTTTTTTTTAAAATACTTTCCCGACAAACAATTTACTTTGTCTTCTAAAGACTTTTTTTCACCATTCCTTATTCAAACAAAACTGTTTACAGACTTCAATGAGAATTCTTTTCAGAGCACACTGGACTGAACAGGATGTCTCTCACACTTGCATTCAATAAATTCTATATATGTTAACATGTATGTTTTGAAATATAACCAAGTGAACAAATACAGCTTAAAACAAAAGCGTGCCATCGTTACAGAAACAAAAGCAATACATTAAAACCAGTTTTTTCCTTAAAGCAACTTTTTCAAGTTGGAAAATATTCAGAGAGATTCCACCTGAATGCAACTCTTAATGTTTAAGTACAGAAAAAGCCACATAGCTTATTAATAAAAATTTTTAATAAACCCTCAACTAAACTTCAGAAATGATGCTCAACGTTACCTTTCACAACAGTTGGAACAATGTAAAGTGATGCCTCCTGGCCTGCCTTCTCTCCATCAAGAGGAAACTTCTTCATTAACACCACACGCTTTCCTAGCACAGTATTAAAAAACCTCAAAATAATTAATTCGCTTACAAAAAAATCCAACAAAACAATCTAGAATTGGCCATCTGAAAGCTTACCAGACTCAACTTGCTAATTTCTAGGATGAAAAAAATGATGATTATTATGAACTATAATGTAAAGCAAGCTAAGAAAATCTAAATACATATGAAAAAATAAAGAACATACATATCTATATACCTATTACCATGAAAAATGACATGAGTGTACCCACTTTTTCATAGCAACTTTTCTATATCCCTGATTTTTTTGTAACATTCACCCAAAACCATGTATCTTTATGTTAAACAAGATTCTTTTTGAAACAGGAAAGCACAGCTGTGTGCCGTATTCCACGTTAGGGTGAATGCTTTCTTCATATAGTGGTATGGCAGTATTTTCCACGTTACCCTCCCTTCCACTCTTACAAAATTTAGCATTTTGTTTGCTTTTTCTGACCTCTGCTGCTTTTGGCAGTGGCCATGCTAAGCTGTGCATATTAACGCTTGGACCTTCTGTGAGAGTCAACTGAAAACTCTCTAAGCTGTGTAAGGAATGCACAGGTTTTGCTTTTACTAGGCATTCCTCAATATGTATTGATGCTATCGTGTTCTTTCGTCTTTGCTACTTGGCTGGATTTGTTAAGTCCACCCAACACCAGTTACTGCCACCCACAACGTTCTACCATGCAACCAGCTATTCCTTTTCTAAATGGTTAGCACTGCATTGTCCTGGCCGCACTGACAACCTTCCCAGCATAACCTTGCTTACAAAGCAGAGAGGAGGTATACGGAAAAAAAAAACCCAACAACCAAAAAGTGCTTTACTCAGTGTAGTTTATACCAAACTGAAACTGAAATATGCTGGCTAAACCAATTTTTGTCAGCACACGTGTGAGGTTGTTTGCTAGACCAGCTATGCAAGAACAATAAAAAAGACAATGTACTAATCAAATTATATCTGTGACAGTTATGCTAGAAATATTTTCACATAGATACTGTTCCCTGAACAACACTGACTTCAGAAGCGATCGGTACACTAGTTCAAGCCAAGTGTTTAGCTGAAATTAATGATAAAAAAGCCACTTCAATCTGGTTTACCAGAAGTTTAGCTATAAATCTCAACTTGAGGTGAAGTAGTACAGCCAGGCAAAGTTTCACTTAATAAAAATCTTTTAGTAAGCATTTTATACAGGTGGAAGGTAAAGGGACACAATGGTATTAAGGGGTTTAGCTATACACTTTTTTGATGAACCTCAAAACATACCTTCTTTTTTAAAATTAATTTCATGCTTTTGCACAACCTTTCCATGCCCATTTAATTTTAAAAATATTTTTATAGAGCTATCAACAGTAAATCAGATTAAAATCTTCTTACCTTTAATACCCTGATTGGCTGGTGAAATTGGTTTGGTGGCTTCCAATACATAATCCAAGATGCTCTGGGTTATCTCAGTGCCTCCCTGCAGTTTAGTTTCCAGCAAAACTTTCTTTCTCTTTTTCTTTTGGCCTTCAATGGGAACTTCAAGCAACAAAATCTTTCAAACAATAACAAAACCAAAGGAGTTTAAGCACAACTGAAACAAGCACAGAACTTTTTTTTAATTTATTGTACCACTGTAAAAAAAAATAACAAAATGCAAGAAGCATTGAATGCAGAGGAGCAAGATGAAGAAGTCAGAATGTGCTCCATAACAGTAAGGTTAAAGAGCAAAAGCCAAGGCTGCAGCTCTGTGCTAAGCAGCACACAGGGCAAAAGTCCCTGAAATGGAATGAAACACAAAGATTTACAAAACCATAAAGTCGTCAAATACCATACGGCTAGGGCAATGCAGAGTAGGTATATGACACACATAGACATTATTTAAGCAATCTTATTGTCAGATTTTCTTTTTGCTATATTATTATATCTTTATGATAAATTATTTTTCTTTAAATAATAAATAAAAAAAATGAAATAGTTTTACTTCGTAGGATTTAGCTCGATATTCCCGAGAATTCAAGCTAGCAGTATTTTTTGGACGAATCACAGCAACATATGCATCTCCAAAGTTTTCTGGGTTTCCCATCTCTCCTTATTTTATCACTGGAAACTATGAATAAACAGAAAGTAAAGTTCAGTTAAAAAAAAAAACCAAAAAACAAACAACAAAAAAAACCCAACAGCATGCTAAAGTAATGCAGTAAGTTTAGTTTTAGGAAAATCCTACATGACATAGATTTAAGACAAATAATCTTGTCCCCCAACCCACTTTGAAAATAAAAATAACGTTCTTTTTTTCCACTTTGTAAATATCTTCACCATTTTGCAAGCCAGAAAAAAAGCAAAAGAATTTTAGGAGTCTGGAAAGTATATGAAATTGAAAAAGAAAACCATTCTAAAGTGACAAGCACTGTAATTTATAAAATGTGCTAGGACAAAGTACTGTATTTCTATGAGATCCACTAGGATCTCAAGAAACCCCCTGATTTTCCTTGCCCCTGGCAGTAAAACACAGTATAGCCTACAGCCCAAGTAACAAAGCTGATAAAAATAAACTATAATATGGATTCATTTAATTAGTTTTACTTCCATGGGGCTGCAAACTGGCGCACAATTCACTCAAACACTGAGCTTCTCAAACGAGTATGTCTATAGTTTTTGCAAAAAGCAGACAGAGGTTTTTGGATTTAAAACTTTGTTTACCCTTCTGTTTAACCCGAAGTGACAATTCCTATAACATTTTATGGAAATGCTAGGCTTAAATCACTTCACACATTGGATCTGAGAAAGAAGGTCATGTCTGGCCATTAGCACCTTCCAGCTGATCATTTTCTTCATCTGCAAATGAACGCCCTTTCATTCCATGCCATGAGTAAGCACATGCTTTTTGCAGATTAGTCCCTCCACAAGGATTTTTAGTGTTTAACGTTTCTAGCCTCTTCACCTCTTCTAGGAGAAAGAGAGATCTTCAAATTCTTGTGCCCTTAGTCCAGTAGCTTTGCTGAGATCACAGTACCTGAAAACATATTAGAAAACTCAACATAAATAACAGCACACACGCTTTCGCCTTCTGTTAAGACAAACACGTTAATTAGACGATTTAACGGTGGTACTTGAAGAGTAATATCCTAATAGAAACAGTAGCATCAAGAAACATTAAATAAGCAACGTGGTGACTTGCAAGAGCTTATAGGTTGAGATGTTCTGAAAGGCACAAGAAACAACCACCCTGTACGAGCAGCTTGGAAAGGCCTGCTCCCCGGGTTTCCTCACCCGCACCGGGATACCCCGGGTTGGGGTGACAGGCCTGTGCGCAGGGACCCTGCGGTGGGCATCCCGGGCGGCAGGGGAGTGAGCGGGGGGTGAACCCCCTCCGCCCCGGGCGGGGTAAGGGTGTCTGGGACACAGCCAGCCCCGAGCGCTGCGACGAGACTCCAGCAAACAAGCAGCAGAGGATGGGGAAGGGCGGGGTTGCTAGGACGTTACAATAAGGACGAGCGGCTTCAGCAGGAGCTACCAGTGAACCAAATCCAGGCGCCAACAACGCACCCCCGTCCCAGCGGATGCGGCTCTAGAGAACGGGCCGCGGCTGGGCTTTTCCCAGCGTCACCGGCCCTGCCCGCCGGCACCCCGGGGCCCGCCGGCACACACGGCCACACCACCCCGCCCGGACGAGTCCGAAGAACGGCAACGCCGGCCGCCCGCCCGAAGAATTCCGAGCGCCTCAGCAAGCTCACCTGTTCGGAGCCGCCGCGGCGGCCTCGGCCTCCCCCGCAGCGCTGTCCCGCCTCAGCACGGCGAGGTCGCCGCCGCGGGGGGACCGGCCGCTGCCAGAGAAACAGGACGGGCGGGAAGCGGCCCCACACCACCAGTACCTCCGGCTGCCGCGGCAGCCGCCCACCGCTCTGTGCCTCACGGCCGGGAAGCGCCCCCCAACTTTCCCGGTCGTGCCCAGGACCCCGGGGAGGGGCTCACGCCGCAGCCCCACGGAGCAGGAGCAGCTCCCATATCCCCGGGACCGCCCTTGCCTTCCCCGGTGGTGGTGGTGCCGGCCGCCGCCGCCTTCCCTGCCGCATCCTTCCGCCGCGCCCAGCGCCCAGGCCCCGCGCCCGAGACACGTCCCGCCCCGTCCCCGCCCCACATCCCTCCCCCGGCTCGGCGGATCCGCTTCCCGTCGGAGCCCCGCGGGCCTGGGTCGCTGATGAGTTTCCGGGTCGGCGGCCTGAACTTCTGTTGCTGCTGCCGCCGCCGCCGGTTGTTGACCGGGGGCGGAGAAAGAGGGAGCGAGACCGGGCTGCGGGCCAGGCCAGGGGCATGAGGCGCTGCTGGCGGGCAGGGAGGCGCTGAAGCGAAGCGGCTGCTCGGGCCCAGGGAGCGCCGCCGGCAGCTGTCAGCGCCCTCGGCCGCCACCGAACAAAGGGGTAGCGAGACGGCGGCAGCCGCAACGTCCTGCCCGCGCGGAGGGAGCCTGGCCGCCGGGCGGGCGCTCCCCACCGTTCCGGCCGCCGACTGACGGCCCCGGCTGCCCGCCGGCCGAAGCCCCGGCAGAGCGGGTACTCCAGAGGGCGCCGTATCCGGGAGCGAAACGGAGGGAAAGGGAGAGAGGAGCGGCCGCTGAGGAAATGGAGGCGCTGGGCGGCGGGCGCGGACGCGCCGGGAAGGGCCCTGTGAGGAGCCGGTGAGTGCCCCGGGGCGCTGGCGGCCATTCCGGCGCCGTCTGGGGAGGCTCGGACGGGGGCTGCAGGGCTTGGCGACGTGCGGCGAGTCTGGCCGCGGGCGCAGCCGGGAGACTTTGCACATCTGGGCGTCGGCAGCTCGTCGCATCGCGGCCGGCGCGGGCCGGGAGGCGGCTCCGGGGGCAGCTGTCGGCAGGCGAGGGGAGCGGAGGCGAGAGCGGAGGGCAGCGCCGGCGTGCGGAGGTAAACAATCCGCCGGTTACCGAGGTTGGCCGTCCCCCGGCCGCAGCGGTGCTGCCGGTGTGGGGATGGGCCCCGCTGGGCAGGGGGCTGTGTGGAAGCGTAATGGCGGGAGGCGGCGGGCTGTCGGTCGGGGTTGTGTATGAGGGGGAGAGGGGCCGCCTCCGCCCGGGCTCTCGCCAGGCCCCGCGGGGAAGAACGGGCGGGGAACCGGGAACCGGCCGGGTGGGGGCTCGGCAGCAGCCGGGCACGTCGGAAAGTTTGGAGCTGCCTGGTGTCAGCCCGCGCCTGCCGTGTAGAGGGCAGGAGGGGAGGCAGCGGGAGCCCCCGCCCGGGGTGAGCTGCGGGCGCCAGACTCCGCTCCCGGGCCGGGAGCGCCGCCCTGACAGTCCCCGGAATGAAACGGAACACTCACCATCTTGTGTTTGAATTGGGCGTTTTTTATCCTCAGAGGAAAAATTGAGTCTGGATATTGTAACGGTTTTATGTAAGTAACAATATCGCTCTCCAGGCGTGTCTAAACACAGACTGAAAAATGACCGACTCTAAAAAAGAGCCTTGATAATTCATGACTGCTGGGTCTGGCTTTTATTTACAGTTCAAATAGCACGTGGAGGACATGTGGAGTCACAGAAACATGTTCTGTGGAGTAAGGCGCTAATAGCACAGCTTAAATTGTTTGCATGGACCTCTCCATCATTACTGACTGTCGTTGATCGTGCCCTTCTCCAAGTGTGTTTCTGTGCTTGCCAGTTCCAGAAATGGAGTTTTAGTTGTAGCCATAACATCAGTAGGTGTGCTGTGATTGAAGTACACTCCCTACAGAGAGAGACCTCGTGAGAGAATTATTAGCTGTAGAGCTTAGCAGTGAGAAGAGACTGTGTCTTCCTTACACATATGTGTGTTTTATCCTTACTTTCATCTCTTTGATTTTTAAATATGAAGCGTCGTGGATTAATTTCTCTTTAATCTCTCTTGAGTGCAGGGGAAAAATACTCTTCTTCCTTGGGGAAAATTAAAAAAAAAAAAGACTTTAGTTATATGGAAGACAACAGCATTTTTCAACTTGTGGCTTATTTAGTTGAGGTGTGTGCACAGAAGTGAAGTGGTGGAATTTATGGCAACTTTTTTTTTTTTTATAGCAACTGTCCTTACAAATAAGAGACCGAATTACAGAAGAGGCATCTGGAAACTTTAATTCCAAGACTTTCTGTGGTCTTCCACTCAAGCAATTCCTTCTTTAATGAATTTTAGCTTAGTTTTTTTAAAAAAGAATAAAATACTGTAATAATACAATATATTATTCCTGAATAAAAATATTACTAGGAATCTACTAAAAAAATAAACAATGTTGGTGGTGCTCTGTCTTCATATATATGCATGAGCAGAATATTATGAGTGAAAACTAATTAAAAAAAAAAAAGAAAGAACAACAGTGGAACTATTATAATAATGATAGTATCAGTAGCCAAAAGGAAAAAATGAAGCAAGTAAGTTTTATGCGGTCCTTCTAATTTTCACTTGTGCCATACACATCTAGAAAGGACTAGATGAGTACATGATTAGGCTTATTGAAAAAACATGAAATTTCTTAGACATATATTGTGTGTAAGTTTACATGTGAGCTTTTTTCAGCTATAAAAAAGCGGTTTTGGAAAATGTTTAAAAAAAGTCTTTGTTCACTTCATTCACCTTGTTAACACTGTGGCTGATTTAATCTGTCCTGAATAGTTTCTCGCCCACTGGTCTGTGACACCTCTGCTGAGATTGATTAGCACTACATTTGTTTCAGTAATAGAGCTTTTTAATTGTTGACTAGTTTGGCTAGCAGGGTTTGTGTTGATTTTTGGTTTTGGGATGTGGGGTGGGTTTTTTTTAGTGGGGTGGAGTGTTTTTAGGGGGTTTGTTTGGTTTTTAGTTTTTTTTGTTATTTTGTGTATGTGTGGTTTTGGTGGGTTTTTTTGTTGGTTAGGTGGCTTTGTTCTAGTTTTGCTGTTTAGATGTCATGTAGTTAACATTACCTGACTAGTTAATTAACTTCACCTTGGAATCTGAACACTTGAAGTTGCTGTCTGTGGTTGTCACTGCTGAAATTCTGTCACCTTCGCTAAGGTGACCCACACCAGTAAGAAAGAACATTGAGAAGCTGGAGGTTACAAATGCATGTGCCAAACCAGTTATGTTTCTAATCACATTACTGTATTTGCACAATTGATAATGATACCTAGCAAAGAGAGGTCTGTTTTGCTTGCCGAGCAGCCCCATGGAAATTCTAAATTGATCAAAATGACAGAGAAAGTTGTGTTTTCAACACTGTGATCATCGGACAAGACTTATACTGCTTTCCCTCCCTCCTACCAAAGTACATGCCACATACTTTTCCATGGAGCATTACTGAAATCACACATGTGTGCGACAGCATTTTCTGCAGAGTTGCTCTTGGAACTTCTCTTGTTTAGTTCTATACTGGCAAGGATGATGAGGGGCCAAAATGAAGTCTCTAAAAGTAACTTTATAGTGGTGTCTAAACTTGTGCCTGGGAATCAATGCTTGCACACAGCCTGCAGTGTAGTGACATTATTCTCTGTCAATAAGTTAGTGTAGTTTGAATATTACATCATGACAATTGAGGCAGTGTATTACTTAAATATAAAATAGTTCTTAAGTGCAGGCTTCTGTGTTGGAGAAAACTTTATTAAATCTCTTGGGGATTTCCCCTACTTAAGGGTGTTTCCCAGTGGCTTGTGCTTACCATTTTTGACATACCTGAAGAACTTCCAGGACGCATGACACAGAGGATTCCCTATCCTCTCGCCGCCTGGCTGAACATGGTCACTTAAGGAATAGGGGACAATGGTGACAAGTTGCTGCCCAGCGCAGCAGACACGTCTCTCTGTGACCACTCCACCTCACTAGGTGCCCTTGTATAGTAGGTGTGGGGCTCTGCAGGTGGCACCGAACAATGATGAGGACAATGGTTCATCTGGCTTGAAGGCGTCACTGAGGTGTCAACCTATGCCCTGTGTCAAAACTGCTCCCATAAACAGAAAAAGGAACGGAAGGCCCAATATGCAGATCGGACCCACTTCTTTAGGGAAGTTGCTGCCTCCCTGGTGCCTGGATTAAAGATATGCAGAGAAAGCTTCCTGCACAGGTATGGCCCTTGAATCATTATCCATTATTGATTTCTCAGGTAGGCAGTGATGAAGCTGCAACAAGAAGTCCAAGGACAATCAAGAGAGACTTCAGGGCCTTGGGACAACTGGTTAAGGGATCAGAAGCACAAGCAGTGTTCTCCTCTGTCCTTTCAGTTGCAGGGAATGATGAGGGAAGAAACAGGAGGACCCAACAGATCAATACCTGGCTCTGAGCGTGGTGTCACTGGCAGAATTTTGGGGTTTCTGGTCATGGGTCTGTTTAAATGACATCAAGCCTGCTGGCAACAGATGGGGTACACCTGTCTCAAAGCGGAGAGAGGATCATTGCACACCAGTTAGGGCTAACTGAAAGAGCTGCTTTAAACTGGATTTGAAGGGGGGAAGAGAGAAAACTAGGCTCCCTGGAGACAAGCCTGGGGGCAGCACGCCAGTGTTTGAGGGATGGTGTGCTAGTGAAGTCCTTTGGTCTGCCATCTCAGTGGAGCTACGGGATGGAAATCCCCTAGCAAGGGGATGTGAGGGTTAGTGGTGTGTGAGAAACCACAGAAGTGCCTGAGGGTGGTCCTGTAGGAATTAGGGCTTCTCCCACCCCCAGAAGTTGTTGGGATCAATAACCCAACTGAAGTGCATCTATACCAACACATGCAGCATGGGCAACAAACAGGAGGAGCTGGAAGCCATCGTGCAGCAGAAAAACTATGATATAGTTGCCATCACAGAAACATGGAGGAGCTTTAGCAGTGGAGTTGGACTAGATGATCTCTAGAGGTCTCTTCCAACTCTGTCAAATCCGTGAATCTGTGAGGGATGACTCACACAACTGGAGTGATGTGATGGATGGCTATAAACTCTTCAGAATCAGTAGGCAAGGAAGGAGACGTGGTGGGGTAGCCCTGTAAGTTAGGGAGGGTTTTGATTGTCTAGAGCTTAATGATAGTGATGATAGGATTGAGTGTTTATAGGTAAGAATCAGGGCAAAGGCCAACAAGACAGGTACCACGGTGGGTGTCTGTTACAGACCACTCAGCCAGGATGAAGAGGCAGATAAAATATTTTATAAGCAGCTGGAAGAAGTCTCACAATCGCTAGTCCTTGTTCTTGTGGGGGACTTCAACTTACCAGATGTCTGCTGGAAATACAATACAGTAGAGAGGAAACAGCCTAGGAAGTTCCTGGAGCATGCTGAGGAGAACTTCCTGACACAGCTGGTGAACAAGCCAACGAGGGAAGGCGACCTGCTGTTTGTGAACAGAGAAGATCTCGTGGGTGATACGATGGTGGGAGGCCATCTTGACCATAGTGATTACAAAATGATAGTTTTCCATTCTTGGAGGAGTAGGGAGGGGGGGCAGCAGAACTGCTACCTTGGACTTTGACCTGTTTAAGAGACTGATTGACAGATTCCCTTGGAAGGCAGTCCTGAAGGGCAGAGGAGTTCAGGAAGGCTGGACATTTTTCAAGTAGGAAATCCTAAAGGCCAGGAGCAGGCCATCTCCATGTGCCGAAAGACAAGACAGCAGGAAAGATGACCAGCCTGGCTGAACAGAGAGTTTTGGCTAGAACTCAGGAGAGAAAAAGAATTTATGACCTTTGGAAGAGGTGGCAGGCAGCTGAGGAGGACTACATGAATGTCCTGAGGTTATGCAGGAAGAAAATTAGAAGGACCAAAGGCCAGCTAGAACTCAATCTGACTACTGCTGTAAAAGACAGTAAAAAATGTTTCTATAAATACATTAGCAACAAAAGGAGGGCTAAGGAGGATCTCCATCCTATATTGAATGTGGGAGAAACGTAGTGACAAAGGACGATGAAAAGGCTGAGGTGCTTAATGTCTCTTTGCCTCAGTCTTTAATAGTAATACCAATGGTTCTCTGGCTGTCCAGCTCCCTGAGCTGGAAGACAGGTGGCCAAGAAGGCCAGTAACTGCATTACAGTTTGTTTCAGCAATAGTGTAGCCAGCAGGACTGGGGCAGTGACCGTCCCCCTGTACCGGGCACTGGTGAGACTGCATCTCAAATACCGTCTTCAGTCTTGGGCCCCTCAGGACAGGAAAGCTATTGAGGTGCTGGAGCAGGTCCAGAGAAGGGCAATGGAGCTGGTGAGGGGTCTGGAGCACAAGTCTTGTGAGGAGAGGATGAGGGAGCTGGGGGTGTTCAACCTGGAGAAAAGGAGGCTGAGAGGAGACCTCCTCGCTCTCTACAACTCCCTGACAGGAGGGTGTAGCCAGGGGGGGTCGGTCCCTTCTCCCAAGGAACAGGCGATGGGACAAGAGGAAATGGTCTCAAGATGCACTAGGGGAGGTTTAGGATGGATATTAGGAATAATTTCTTCAGCGAAAGGGTCATCAAGCCTTGGAAGAGGCTGCCCAGGGCAGTGGTGGAGTCACCATCCCTGGAGGTATTTAAAAGAAGTGTAGGTGTGGTGCTGAGAGACATGGTTTAGTGGTGGACTTGGCAGTGCTGGGTTAACAGTTGGACTCGATCCTAAACGTCTTTTCCAACCTAAACGATTCTATGATTCTAACTTCTGTGGTGTAGGCTGCCATACTATATAACATCGTGAGAAATGAAAACTTAGTTATTGTCTACTTCTATATATCTTTTTGGTGCATTTAGGTTTTCCCTTTCTCTTCAACAAACATAACAACAAAAAAATAGGTTTTTTGACATGCTTTTATTGTGAAAATAGGACCCCAAAATCATATGAGTCAATAATGATGACTGCAGTCATCAAGTTCCATGGAATAAGAACTGTTATGTGGTAGCCAAATGGTATATGTGTGAACCACTTAGTCCTTGCTTTACAATAAAGGCTGTGATCAAAAATGCAGCCTAAGCGTTTCCACATCACTGTGGTATTTTGAGTGAATCGTTGAATTTGATGGAACGATCTGAACTATTCCATTTACATTTACGGTTGACACTCTGTAAGGCATAGGCATAACCCTCTCACTTTGTCATTTTGAAACAAAGCAGAGTCTAGAGGAAAAGATCAAGAACAATTGATTTCTCAGCCATCTGTGAGACTATATATGATGCAAGTCAGTTTAAGAACCCTGACTTCTAGTAACAGGACAGCAGGCTTTGAAAACCAAAAGAACATAAGGAAGGTTGTTTTACTATTAAAGAGACCAACTGATTGTAGGTTATTCTCTCTGTTAAACCGGAAAGTAGATCACTGCTTGTATACCTCCTATGTATAACTTTAAGAAGTGTTTATAATTTTGGGCTGGTTTTCTGTGATGTGGAGTAAGTTCTTATGTTTAAGTGAGGTGTGTGTTGTTTTTTTTCCCCAGGAGTCATTATCAGATGTAAGAAGATAATAAATGCTTATTAAATAAAAGGTCCATTGCTTGTTTTCAAATTCTGGATTAATTTAGAATATATTTCATGGAGGCAGATTTTTTCCTTCTTCATGTATCATCTTTAAATATGAGGCATTTAAATCCTTTCCCATTTATGCAAGTTAACAAAAATATAGCTTATCAATAAGAGGTTTGTTTGTATCCTTGAACCCTGGTGGCTACTACTGTTGAGGTTCATGTTCTTTCTCTCCTATACAGTGCCTCTGCCATATCCTGTAGAAGCCATTCTATTGGTGTTTCCTCTGTATTTATTTATGTGGTGTTCTAGCTTCTGAATGTTTGTTCTTATTTTTCTTGCTTTTCTTCTTTCTATTGTTTCCCTTTTATTTTTCTGATTATTGTTTTATGTTTCATTGTTGTCTTGTGCGTCTTGAAGCAAAGGTTTGTTTCTTCTGCTGAATGACTTGCAGCTTTGATCTGCTCTTGCAGAACATGTTTGTAGAGTCAGGATTGTCTGCAGTGTTACCTGCTGTGACAGTGGCTGCTACACTGTGTTATACTTACCTGATGCCACTGTCTCATTAAGTTAATTGCGTGGGTGACACCTTTATAGATATGCTGTGGAGTTGGGTGGTGGGTTTTTTTGACCACTGTCAATGATTTGGTGCTTCTGTGCAAGTCAAAATTCTAAGCAGTTCTTCGCAGATGAAAACACGGAAACGCATAGTCTTGCATAGGCTATGAAACAAAGCACTAGCAAGAAGTAAGGTAAACTAAGGGAAAATTAGGTCAAGTGGGCAAGTTTTTATGTGAATACCAACCTGAATAAAGATTTGCATAGAATGAAAGGTTATAGAAAGGAAAATATAATTTTGGTTTGACTTACATTCTGATAAATGATGCCAGCTAGGGGTAACCTGTGAGATAACTTATTTCAAAAGTGGTAAAAGGATGATTGTGGCTAATTCTGAAAATTCTTACACAATTTAATTCTGTTATAATTGTCTTACACAGTTAAAATACCGACTTTTCAAAAATGTGCTATAGGAGTGTCGGTGATACAGCTTTGGAGATTCAAAATTATTTCGGGGGAAAGTAAAGTTTATATATAATGTTAATTATGTGTATACTAATGGCATATTTCTTGACTGTTTTGTATACTCTGTATTCAATTACAGTTAAATGTAAACGTGATTTGGAAACTGATTGTCTGCCCCAAGTACTTCACCTGATGATCATTCTTCTTGGAATTTAGCATAGAAAAGAATTAGATTTTTCTAGTTTGTAAATATAATTCTGCTTTAAAAACAGGCCCTGCTCATTCTTACAGCAGGTACTTTAAGTGACTGTAGGAACATCACATCCTGTTTGCGTGCAGCTGGTTTTGGTCCTGATTGTAAATTGCTGCAAATGAAATAACTTAGTGGAGAAAATAATATTTGTTATATGTATTAGTTTCAGCTGTGTTTACAGTCCACTTAAGATCTCCTGTTCAAGAAGCTTTCGCAGATGTTAACTGCATAACAATACCTGCCCTCCCCTTCTATTTCAAATGGATTTCTAATGGGAATTTTGAAGGCAAAGTTAAAAAAGGTGTATTTCTATCAAAGCTGTTATGTAGAAACTCAAAATCTTACTGTATTAAAAAGCAAGAGTGTATTTTTTAGGATGTGCAGATGAAGCACTGATAATGATAATTTAAATATTTCCTGTTACGAACCAACCTTTGGAGAAATAGCTGAAAAATTATGAGAAAAGATCATGATATATACTTGTCTATGTTTTTGTGCTGCCATTATATTAAATAATGGTTCTATTAAAATTTATCATAGAGTTAAGAATAGGAACTTCAGGGCTGTTGTAATTTACTAATGAACTCTTCTCTATACTAAGGGTTTGATTGTTACTGTACTGCTTGTATGCAGTTGTGTATTTTTCTTTGTATTTTATTAGCTACTATGTGTGTAAGATATAAAAATAATATATGCAAGGATGGGTGCACAGCAGGACTAATTTACAGCAGTAAAACCTGTAAATGCTGTTGCAATAGAATTTTCCTTGTAAATGCTCATGTTCTTATTACCTTGCCTGTGTAAATTTACTTGCAGAATTGTTACTTCTTTAAGATTTTTTTTTTTTTTTTAAATCCAGGTGGCTCTGCTGCATTCTAGATCTCAGAACAGCTGGGAGACAAGAAAATGTATTACTCTCCAATTAACTTTCCATTATGACTCTTAATTTAGGGTCTTTTCCCTGACTTCTTGAGGGTTACTGACACAGATACTTTATGTGTTTAGTTCTCCATATTTAGAAGGATGAGTTGGAGAGAAATTTTTCATTGGAGCTATTTCAATGAGTCACCAAGCGCAGACTGCCCTTTAAAAGAAATACTGAAGAGGCTTGTGTATTGAAATACAAGTTCTTTATAACATCCCATTTACCAACCTGTTAATTAGTTAAAATTAAACTACTTGGAAGTCTTTTATCCTTTTCAGGACATGATAATTAGTATTCATTAGGATTAAATAGTGCACTTTTGCATTTATAATCTTCATTAACTACTTGGATGAGGCGATGGAATGCACCATCAGCAAGCTTGTTGATGACACCAGGTTGTGCGTGCTGGAGGGCAGGGCTGCTCTTCCGAGGGACCTCGACGGGCTGAAGTAGGATACCAAGATCTTCCTGGTGTTCAACAAAGAGTCTGGAAATTGAAGCAGAATAACCCCACGCAGTAGTAAGACTGGGAACCGCTGGCTAGAAAGTGGCATTGCAGCAAATGGCATCACTTTCCTGGTGGATTCCCAGTTGAACGTGAGTCAGCAATGTGCTTTTACTTAGCGAGGATGAAGCCAGTAGCTGAGAGAAGTGAGTATTTCTGTCAGCTTGGCATTTGTGTGATGGCATCTGAAACAGTGTCTAGTTTTGTGCTCCCCAGTGCTGACACATACTGGAGGGACGCTAACATACTGGAGGAGCTCTAAAAGACTGCCTAAATAATTTGGGAGCAGGAGCACATAGTGTAGAAAGAGAAGCTGGAAGAGCTGGGTGTCCTCACTGTTCGGAGAAGACTGGGGGGAGGATCTTGTTTTTGATAAATGGGAGGGTACAGAGAAGAACCAGACTCTTCTTGGAGGAGCTGGATCATAGGGCCAGAGGCAATGGAAAAAGTTAGTTCCAGCAAGGGATGTTTCACTTAGACATTAGGAAAATATTTACACCATGAGGGTGGTCTAATGCCAGGACAAGTTGCCCAGAGAGATTGTGGGATCTCTACCCTTGGATATACTCTGAACTTAAGTGATAATGGCCTTGAGCAGCAGAGGATTGGAGTGGTTGACCTCCAGAGGTTCCTTCCAATGTAAATAGGTGCTTCCTGCATATCAGATTATGTGGTTGCACACCCAGCCTAGTGACTAGTTTAGTGCTTTGAATTCTCATGTGCTTGTAATGAAATACACTAATCCCGAAGGAGGTATCTTTTTTTCCAGAATTTTGTATTTTTAAATAATGTTAGGGTTTGGTTTTTTTCTGTAATGTGACTTTAAAATTTTATCCTGCTATGCAGAAGTAGTCTGATTTTTTGTGCATCTTTTCAGGCAATGTAAGAAATGTATAACTCTAACTGGAATACAGGCTTATTCTGGTTTTATTTGTTTGTTGAGGGTTGTTTTTTTTTCAGGTTCATAAATCCAGACTTTCTCATAAGCAAGTTGCCTGAGGTTTATACTTAATTACTTAATAAGGGAATAGAAAGATAAAGTTAGACAAGCAGCATGTTCTAGTATAAAATACTTCATTGTAATGTTTAAGTAAAAAGAGGTAGTTTGGAGGTTTTAGTCTCTGGTACTCTGGGTGTTTTTACAATGTAAAATAAGGAAACCTGAATAAACAGCCGCATAATTTTATTGTAAAGGCAGTGTAAAGTGCCTATTGATTGGTTTTTATTTTATCAAAAAAACATTTAAGTTCAGTCTCACTGAACGCAATTCAGAAATCCTGTCAATTTGTTTTTCCTGCATGTATTCCTACTATAAATACAAGTGAGGAATCGGTATGGAGAACCAGAGGTCTAAAATCAATCTTTTAGGTGATCAGTTAATTTTGGTTCGGTGTTTTTTTTTTTTTTTTTATTCTCAGCTATTTGTGTGGTTTTCCAAGAAGAGAATGAGTCAAGTTTCTCCTAAATTAGTCACAAGCCTTAAAAGTATGCTGAATTAACTGCAGGTTTGTAGGTTGTGATATCAGGGTAGCCATGAGGAGTTACTAATAACCATGACCTTCATTATTTTTCAAATATACAAAGGTTCTCAATTTTAGTATCTACTTATGAGTACAAGGGAAGAAATCCTAACCCCGAAAATCTGTGTTTCCTGGGAATAACTTCTGTGTGAATTACTCAATTTCTAGCAAAACCAGACAGTATTTTCTGTGTGTCTTCAGCATGTTTTGGTTCCTTCACAGTAATGATGACATGCAGATCAAAGCAGGCTGGGTTAGTGCTAAATGGAATTGTTCAAAAAAGTTTCTTTTTGAAACTGAAAACCTCAGTATGAATTTTGAACAAAAAAATATTCCTGAACCAGTCTACCCACGGCTTACTGTGAAGGTAAATCCTTTCACATCCCTCAAGCCAGACAGTTCACCTTAATCACAGAATCACCATGGTTGGAAGGGACCTCTAAGATCATTGAGTCCAACCTCAAAAAAAAAAAAAAAAACCAAACAAAAAAAAAAACACCACCAAAAATACCCAACAAAAACAACAAAACAAAAAACACATCACCCCACCACATCACACCCACCCACAAACCAATAATCTTGGGCACTAGAGCATGCCCTGAAAAGCCATGTCTAAATGTTTCTTAAATACCTCCAGGGATGGTGACTCCACCACCTCCCTGGGCCTTGCTTTAGCTGTTGTATACTTTATTTTCCCCAGGACTGGCTGGGTCTGCTCACCCTAACTCTGTTTAGTGATTCCTGTTGTCCTTTCCAGAGTGCCGACCGAGCTGCACTATCCAAGCAGCTGTAACAAAAGGCACCCCAGAAATGTTCTAGTACAGTCATTGTATGTTGTGGCTGCAGTTCCCTACAATCAGGGGTGCTTCTGATAAAGACTTGTTTCTGTTTAAATGCATTGCATTCTTAAAAATGGAAGTGGCTGTAAAATTTGCCCACATAGAATTGAAGAGCTAAGAGCAGGATTCTGTTTTCAGAATGGATTCAATGGCACATGAAGCTGTAAAATGCAAAGTTTTGGGCTTTTTTAAAATATGGTTTACTGCTGTAATTGCTTGAGGAAATAAGATTTCTGTGTTACACTGACACTTGATCCTGAAAATGAGCAAGCTATAGTAGGTGGTTCCAGCATCCCCGATTCCGGAATGTTCCAGCCTCACGCCCTTCTGCTGCAATATGATACGTTTTCATACAAACTACAATTGGAAAAGGGAGCCTTCTATATTTTTTCCATCTCTTCATAGAGGTATATTTTTGTTATTGTATGCTGTTAGTCATGACTGTTCTTTAAGCTGTTAGGTGCTTGCTTCAGAGATGCTTCTTACTTTTACTGTAATACAAATACTATTCCATTTCTCTCACTTCTTGTCTATTGCTTTTTTTTTTTTCTCCTTCTAAATCTTTTAGAAAGTAGTTTAATGCAATTAAAACATGCTTCTTGCTATGCAGGATGTTATACGAGTATGTAGGGTGACACCAGGGTAGATTTTTAAAGCTGTTTGCTGAAATAGCTTTAAAAGCTATTAATTTTAAAGCCTGAGTTATAGTTATTCTGCTTCTCTGTGCGGTCAGAAAGGCACGTGCCACTACAAAACAAGGAATGTGCAGGAATAAGGACAAACAGAAGGGGTGGATCAGAAACAGAAAGGGCAGGATCATCTCTTGTGTCAATTAAAACCATTTTAGAAGCTGCAGTTTAAGTTTCTCAAACAGCATTAGTGTCATAAAAAGATAATGGAGGCAAATTTCGAGCTTGCTAAGTGTATGCTTCATAATTACTATAAAAATGACTTTATAATTTTTGAAGCTGAAAAGGAAGTCTGGTAGAGGTCACACACTGATCTGGGCAGTGATAACAAGGAACTGGACCTGGGGGATGAGAACAACCCAAGACAGGAGCAGAAAGTGTAGGGGAAAGAGAAATGCCCTTGTTTCGGGGTTTTTTCGGGGGGGGGGGGGCGCCTTTGGGGGTGCTTTTTTTTTT
>NW_015090827.1:175816-241406 GCF_001431845.1 Calidris pugnax
GGGGGGGGGGGGGGAGTCTCTTGTGGTGCCTTTTACTTTACAAGCAGGAAGAACTATTCTTAAATAAGTGCTTGTATGTTGCATTGGCACTGGGGCAGGCTTTTCATAAAGCGATCACCAAGGGGTTCCTGAGCATCACAACTCTGCGAGCTGCTGAAACTAATACAGCTGGTTCCCCCAGCTTATGTCTCGCCCACCACTGCTCGCTTTTGCTCCCACAGATGCATGCAGTGAAACTGGCAGCGGGATTCTTCTTCTAACAAGCTCTGTGTTCTTGGACCTTACCCCAGTGGGTTTCTGTCTTGCTTTCAGGTAGAAATACAAGTTCTACCAGTACCGAGCTAATGCTGGATTGAGAATTGAACTTTACCTAGTGATAGGTCAGATGGCTTAAGAATTACTAGTCGGGGTAGAGGAAGGTGAATGGGCTTATCAAGCTGAAGGACAGACACAGTGACTTGATGGACGACAGTAAGCCTGTTCTTTTACTTTTTTTTAAAGCCTTACTCTTTTTTTTTTAACAGGCTGGATTGTGTAGTCTCAGGTGGCCACAGTCTTCAGCTGGCTGCTGTCACTGCGCGGCAGCCAGGTTTGTTAGACGTCAAAGTCTTCCCTTAGGTGAGAAGGCATGCCAAGCTATGGAGGTAGCAGGAAGGGAGCATGTGTCCTGGTGGGGAAAGCCCATGTGCAGATGTCCTCTGTGACTTTGTGAGAAGCGTTCAGAAATAGCACTGGCTAAGAACCTCCTGCGTGGTGTCACTGACACCTCTCCAGTCAGGAGGATGGCCTGGATCTTTCTGTTCTGCGGGACTTCGCTCACTAATGTAGCAGCAAATAGGGGACACGGAGTCCCTTAGAAGTCACCTTACCTAGCCAGAAGGACCGGATCCGCTGGTGAGACAGCTATGTTTGCAGCACGATCAGTCATTCACTTCTTATGACCCTGGGAACTGTCTGGAGCAAATGTGGAAGGAACAGAGTCAGTGATGACACAGCCCAAGCTGTGCTAGCTCCATGTTACCTGTTTTGATACTAAATGGGCTCATATGCAAGCAGTATTAGAAACAAAAGGTCTAGGAAATACTGCTTTTCAGAGCACGGGCTTGCTGGCACAGTAACCAGCTAAAAAGAGGTAAGGCAGTAGCTTTCCATCAAAAAAAAAAAAAACCCGACCCTGCAAAAACTTGGACAGTATGGAAAGGTGAATTAGTAGCCAAGGCATGAGATGATTGTGGCTACTGGATAGCAAGCTAAAGGCTTTTGCTGAGGTCGGGGAGTATTACTGTGCCTGTTCCTGGAGTATTAGCAGAAATGATATAATAGTGGATCAAATTAGCAGACACGTGGATAAATGTGATATGCCGAGGAACAGTCAATGGAGCATTATAAGGGAAAGTCCGATCTCACAAACTTACTGAAATTCTTTGAAGAAGTTAGCAAGGAAAAGTGCATTTTATATAATCTCCTTGGATTTTCAAAGGATATTTCACACGATCTGTTGCTTAGAAATCTTAAAGAGTCCAAACAGCTTTGGGAAAGAGGTAGGGTCCGTTGCGCGCTGAAGTTGCTGGTTAAAAGGCAGTTTATTCCTGCCAATAAAGGAATAAAGGAAGGTTGAAGGTTACTGATAGAGTCTCAGATAGATGAGTGCTAGGGCCCCTGCTGTTTAATGTGAGGATAAATCATCCAGAAAAGAATTTTGTGAGATACAATGGTAGGTAGTATATGAAACTCAGCATAGCTAAAGGTTAAAGCTTCACAGAATCACAGAATCTTCATGGTTGGAAGGGACCTTTGAGATAAAGTCCAACCACAAAAAAAACCTCAAAACAAACAAACAAAAAACAAAACCACACAGACACAACCCAACAATCTCGGGCACTAGAGCATGCCCTGAAGTGCCCCGTCTACGTGTTTCTTAAATACCTCCAGGGATGGTGACTCCACCACCTCCCTGGGCAGGCCGTTCCAGTGCCTGACCACTCTCTCAGTAAAGTAATTCTTCCTGATATCTAATCTAAACCTCCCCTGCCACAATTTCAGACCATTTTCTCTGCGCCTGTCATTATTCTCTTGGGAGAAGAGGCCAACCCCCACCTCTCTACAGCCTCCACATGGTTGGGGAAAAAAAGGGCCTCCTTAATTAATACAGAATACTATTCTCTTAATAATTACCACTCAGGAACAAGATCTTCAGGTTATAATAAAAACTTTGAGGAAAATCAGCTTAGTCCTTAGTACCAGTCCAAAAAGTAAATAGAATGTTGAAAAAGGCCATGCTACCACCATGTAAATCCATGCATTTTGCATGTTGTACACAGCTCATCTCTTAACTCAAAAAGGTATTAGTGGCATTTGAAATAGATCAAAAAAAAAAAAAAAAAAGCAGAAAGGATCCTAAAAAGTTGCACAGGATCTATTCCTTAAGAACTAGGGTTAATCAATCTGTAAAAGAGCAAAAGAATGGAATGAGAGCAAGGTCATCACCTGCGAAAGGTGATGCGATAGAACTCTGAAATGACAAGTGGAATGGAGAGAGTAAATAGGAAAAGTTTTTTTGTTGTCTACGTGTCAGTTCTCATAGACAGTGAAAATGAAATTTAACAAGTGGCAGGTTAAAAACAGATGTTTCTTCACAATGAATAAGCTGTGAAATTTCAGGATGCTGTGGCTGTTAAAATTCTCCATAGATTCAGGGAGGTTTTGAGCAAATTAATGGAAAAAAATGTGTTACAGGTTATTAATATAAAAACACATCTGGCTCAAGAATTCATCAGATGGTAAATTGCTGAAGACAGAGAGTATTTTGGAAAAGTATCAGTTCACGCTTGCTCGATTTTTATACTTTGCATTGGTATACTGACAGTGTATTTGATGAGAAGTATCAGATCCAGTATGGTCATTATTGTAACTATCTTTGGATTACACACTAAAAGGACTTCTAAAAGAATTGAAGTTACATACAATCTATTTGATTTCATAGTTGTAATGTCTACAACCAGTGGAAATTTTGCTGCAAACCAGATATAATGCTATTTCATGAAAGCACATTAAAAAATTGTATTAATCAATAAAATGTTGACATAGAGTAGAAGTGGTAAATGAGACTGTTAGAATTGAAGAAGTAACCTAGTTGTCATTAATATCCGTTGAATATCTATAATGAAAATCATCTAGGGCTTGCTTTAAACTAATATCTTGAAACAGAATTGCTCTTAGGAATAGAATTCTTTCAAGGTAGGAATAAACTCGTTTTTCTCCCATTTAGAATTTTGGATATGTATTCCTAAGTGAAGTTTGCCTTTGTTTTTGAGATGCAACACTATTTTTTTTCTAACTCTGGGGGGATTTTCAGACCCTGTCTGAAATAACTTCCAAACCAACAAAGGATTCTTACCAGTCTTTGTCAGGCCTGCTGTCATTTTTAACTTGTGCTATAACCCTTCCAAATCTACAGAGCTGAAAAAAAAACCTCTGGGTTTTGCTTTTACATTTTTTAAAAGGCATGTATGATATTTTTGTAATTCCTCTTTTTTTAGCTTAGTAGTGTAGCTACAAAAGACTCACTAAAGTTTTTACTTTCTTAGTCTGCTGTAGAAGCCAGACAATTTTTCAGGTTTCCAAATTGAATATCAATTGAACCCATTATCTCAAGAACACATTGGCTCCAAGAATCTATTATAATTTTTGGAGTATTGGTCACTGTGGATGCAAGCAATTAGAATGCTTATGAGTAGATATGAATGATGAAGAATTTTTATTTCAGAAGGTCAGTCAGTTGCTGGACTAAATAAATTTCTTCCCTTAGCAGATTGTTCATTGTCTAACTACGCTTTTAACAACTCTTTCTGTAATAGATACAACTGACTGCTAGCAGGAAAGATAATGGATTGTATCAATTTCTGAGGTTGAAGTCCAGGAAAACAGTTTCTCTGTAGCACGCAGAAAGAGGTAAATAAAATTGAGAAATGCAACTCCTGCAGGTCTTCAATGCCTTTTAAACTCATTCTGATGTTACATCCACAGACTTCCCCCAGAGAAGTTATCCAGCATTCTGCCTGAAATTCAGCACCATCCTGACCCTTTCTTATTACTTAAATCTTGGTCTTGGAAAGCACAGGGATAGGAGCACTTATTGTCATCAAGGATCCTTCATTTTTCACTACCCAAATCTTACTGTCTTCTGTGAAAAATCATGGATTCTTTCATGAATTGGGGCAATAGTTTTCATCCAGAAACTGTTGCTCTCCATCTTTGTCTGTTGCTGTATCAGGTATCCATTTACCTAGGTCAAACATTTATTTGATGTAATAATTTCAGATCATCAAATTTGGCTGAGATAGTATCTTGCCCCAGATACCTTCTGAACAGCCTTCTCGTCTGCCTTCTCTTAGCTTTTAGCACAACTGTAGGATGATGTCCAAAGAGATGTCTTGATGTTGTTTAATCCAGACTCATCGAAGTTACTGTTAAATTACTGCATTGGGAATGAAGAAAATTTTTAGAAGACTTTGTCTGAAGGAAAAATAATTTGATTTTTATAGTCGGGTTAGTGGAGTGTGATATGATGTCACCTGTGTACTAAGCCAATAAAACAAAACCATTCCTGGCTTTCTACAACAGTGATGCAATAATTTAAAAGGAGAACTCACTGCAAACTAGTTAGCCTTAATCACTACAAATGCCACTGGAGTTGGTGGAGCACAGATGCTCTTTTATTGTTCCGACATATTTCTGCATGAACAGAGGGCTTTTTGTTTTCAGGCATAATAAGAAATGGAAACAGTGGATGTAGTAGTGAAATGTTCCATCAGACACAAGATGTAAGAATCTGGCGACCTGAATGCTGTGGTTTAGAATATAAAGAATGGTTTTTATATCAAAGTTTTGCTGTTTAAAAAAGACTGTAACAGACAGATGTAACAGGACTTTTAAAAGAACGACTGAAAAAAAACAAGTAGGTCTGTGTTCAGTTGTGTTCTCTGGTAAAGTGAGCTGAAGCATGTGCTAGGCAGGAGTGAGCAGAAAAGTCCCTGGCTGATACTCCCAAACTTCTCAGAAATATTAGCTGTGAAAAAAACATGGAAAATGTGAAAAATTATTTTATTTCTATCATAGAATATCTGCTTTCTTATGGCTCAGATTTTTATATGAATACTAATTTTAAAGCACACTAACATATGTTTTTCTTAAGGTTGGATGTCAGGAAAGGTAGTAATATTAATCATTTGTTGATGCTTCTCTGTTTCTAAAGGAAGTTTCATTGTCCTGACTGGAGCATTGCATTGACAAGTAGTGTAGGTACATTTACTAGGAAAAGTTTTGACAAAAGAAAAATTGTTGTAAGAGACTTACACAGCCTCAGTTGTTTCCTAGAAATAAAAAATGCCAGAACAAGGACCTATTTATGTAGACCCTTTGTTAATATGTCCTTTAGTTTAAATGAACACCTACTAGTTTTGCTTTTAGTTGCATGACAGTGGCCCACAGATGATGAAGGGTTTGCAGTGTCCTTGCTCCTTTCCATTTTCATTTTCCATCCACTGACTGCTGCAAACTGTTTTCCCTTGTTTCCTGCATTTTTCTTGCTCGTGGCAATCCAGCCAGGTTTGTTATTCCTGCTGCTCTTTTCCCACTACCTTGTTTGGTTGCCAGCAGGAGCAGTGAGAGCACAGGAGAAATGGCATAGCTGCTGTTACTGTCACCTGGATGTACTCATGGACAACGTTCCACTAACCGTCAAGCACTGATAGCTATGCTATGATCCCAGTGTCTGTACAGATACCTCTGGTGGAACCTTCAAGTAAATGGCTGAAGATCTTCTCAATTATAGTCATAAAGTCATAGTCATAGTCATAAAGATTCTATTACTTGGGTAAAACAGAATACTTTTTTTAGAACGCTTCTTGAAAACCTTTGTAACGTTAAGCCCATATACTCTGTTTCGTTTCATGCAATTTTAATGCCAAATGGCTCAGATTTTGCAAAATAAGGGACTCTGGTAACTTGCATTTCTCTTTACTCCTTGTCATGCCTTACATAGGAAAGGTCAGTAATAGTATTCTATAAACAGCAGTAGTCATAGTATTGTGTCAGTGTCTACATCAATCACTGGGTATGTTATGTTGATAGCAGAACTGACAGAAGAACTAATGGGAGAACTGTGGGGCCAGCAGGTTGAGGGGGGTGGTCCTTCTCCTCCTCCTCTCCACACCCCACCTGGAGTACTGTGTCCAGCTCTGTGGACCCTGGTATAAGAAAGACAGAGCAGGTCCAGGGGAAGGCCATGAAGATGCTCAGAGGGCTGGAAGACTTCTTCTATGGAGACAGGCTGAGAGAGTTGAGGTTCTGCCTGGAGAAGAGAAGGCTCCAGGGAGACCTTGTTGCAGCCTTTCCAGATTTAAAGAGAGCTTTACAAGAAAGACAGAGAGGGACTTTTTTATCTTTTGCCATTTCCCTGCCAGAGTTAGAATTTTTCCAGTAGGTATATTAAATATATTATCAGAAGTGCAGCAGTTGCAGTTCTGCTAATTTTCTGGCATACATAAGGTGCAAGTGATGATCCTTGTCACTGCAGGTACCCGAGTGGCTCCTTTCTAGCAGTCATGATTCTTGAGATTCTGGCAGGTTAGCACTGTGACAAGCGGGATGTGTACCTCTTGGACTAGACAGAGTTAAATAGTTCCTAAAGTTGTCTCTCAGAAATGTCATAAAATGCTTGTGAAATATTGGGTACAAAATATATTTTGCTGTCTGAATCCATCCCATTTTAGAGACAGAATGATCTCCTAGATTCAGTGTTTAGACCTTAAATGAATGTGTTGCTTTGAAGGAGTGCTGATCAGTTAAATTACAGCTTTGTTAAAAGGAAATTGATTTGTTCATTCATCTGAAAAAAACTCAAGATCTCTTTGAAAGATCAGTAGGGTCACATTGTCCTTAGCTTCACAGAGAACAAAACCAGCAGGTAAGAATGCTTCCAAGAAACAATAACAGTATGTGCGTGTATGTTTCTAGTGCAGTACGTTCGTGAGCATCGCTCATCATCTTTCTTGGATGGTTGAATGTGATTTCCTCACCTCTCACTTAAATAGCATCGAAATGAATGCTGTTTTTATGTAAGTAGAGTATATTTTACAAATTTTCATCCCATAGTTATTTACAAAATAATTACAATGCACCAAATAGAGATGCACTCTGTCACTCATCAAAGCATAGCTTGCTTAAGTGGAAACGGGGAGCTTTGCATATTCCTTGAAATGGTGTATAATATCCTTTTCGGTGCTTTCAGTTGTCTAGATATTAGTAGAGAAATTACAGTAAGTGTTTCCCAGGGAGGTGGTTGAGGCCCCATCCCTGGAGATATTCAAGGAGAGGCTCGATGAGGCCCTGGGCAACCTGGTCTAGTTGGGGGTGTCCCTGCTGACTGCGGGGGGGTCGGACTAGATGGCCTTTGGAGGTCCCTTCCGGCTTAGACAATTCTAGGATTCTATGATTCTATATTGTGATGGGTGCTTTCTTCTGACAATTTGAAATACAGTGTGATATTTTGGGAGATTCTACACTGAAAAATCTAGATTTATTTGTTTGATCACCTTTTTATTTTTACTTTATTAAAAATACATTGCTGTTTATAAAACCAGTAGTTTTTGCATTGAAATGCACTGACTTACAGATAGTCAAAATTTCTAAATGCAACTGTGTGCTTTTAGAAAGTGGCTGACCTTGTGTACTAGCTGTCATTACTTTTTAAGGTCCACCATGTAGGCCTTTTGCATCTTTACAAGATCCAGCAACAGCGTGACCCTACCAACCGATACTCTTTCCTGTGGAAGAGCCTCCTCAAACAGAGACTTCTGCTTCAGGAACAGGCTAAGGTTTCTAAACGTAAAAGGGATTTTCAGATTTTTCCGTGGATGAGTGTGCTTGTGAGCAGCCCTGTGTTGCCATCCTCTTTATTTTTGCTTTCTGTGGATATCCTTGGCAGCCAAAAAGTTTCGTTTTCAATTGTTTCAGTTTAATGCCGCTGAAAATGAAGTTGACATTCAAGTTTTTGGCTGGCCAGGTTGTACCAGAGGCTCTCCAGAGCCTTGCCTTTGGACTGCAGCGCAGTTCCAAACTTGTTTACCTAAATCTTAACATGAGTTTTAAATTATGTTAAGCTGAGCAAGCATAATTGAAAAATACATCCTGGAGTCGGTCAAGCCAGGGTCAAGGCGTGTTGCACCCTGTTTAGAGTGATTGCTCAGTTATACCATCCACAGGGCTTTCTGTGGCTTCATGGCCAGGCAGTGTGCGAGGGCAAGGAGAAACCAACCTGAGCAGCATTGCAGTGCCTGAATGGGGTTCTCATGCTGCCAGCATGAGAGACACTGCTCTGGTTACGAACATTAACAGTCTCTGGTTCATATCCTTTAGCTTATCACTGATGCTGACTGTCCTGTGAGTCACAGCTGATGGTGCCTCTTTATACAGGGCCGGGTGGTAGTTGTTCACTTTTGCGTGATGAAAAAGTGGTGCGATCAACATTGACCTGTGATAGAGAAGTCACTTTCATAGGCATTTGTTAAACTAGCAGTGTTAAATGCACTCTATCAAAAGTGTATTGAGTTACTTTAGTCAGTGGAACAGTCTATAGTGAGCTTTTTATACTAAAGCAAACAGTGCTTGAGGTGAAAATGCCAGAACTATCAAGTATGTCTGTCTTTAGCTTGATTTGATCTTATAAAATGTCAAACATTTCTTTTTGTGCTTCTTTGCCTTCTGATCTACATAGAGGAGGTCTTAGGATGGTAGTGTCACTATTGCACTAGGTACAGATATTTTATACTTTCAACTTGTGCCCCTGTATTTTCTCCCCTGATGATCTGCAGGTATGCTCTCTTCATCTAACATTTCAGTGGAGCCTGGGTTTGGCTGCATGGCGTCTGGTCTCTCCTGCCATGTGTGCATGTGCCTCCCCTACCATGGATTTACCACCTCTCATTTAGATGATGAATCCAAGTACTGTAGACAACACCATCAAAATTATTGTGCCAATCACTGCAGCTACATCTACACAGAATTTTTCCTTCAAGTGAAAACTGCTGCTAGTCTCTGTTGCAGCTGCCCCTGTTGCATCCTTGAAAGCTTATAAATGGAAAGAAAACTAAAGCCATGCTTCAAATCCTTTGTTCTGCACAAACTGGAGTTGTGAAAGAAGTGAGTTTGAAAGAAAATACTCCACCTGGATAAAAGTCCTGGTGCCTGAGTCAGCAAGCCAAAGTCTCAGATCTCTGAGTTGAGCAATAACTTTAAGCCTTCTACTTGTGGGTGTATGTGCCGGCATAAAGAGACTGTAATAAGAGTTGCTAGACTCTCTATCCCACAGACATACAAATGAAGAAATAACTCATCGTCTCACTATCCTACGCTATGTTTTATTCAAGTCAACTCTCAACGTTATTGCCACTTTTCAACCTTAGTATTTAAAACACAGAGAATGTAATGTTGGTCACCATTCCACATGGGGTGAGATGTTGGCCTAGCAATGTTTTTTTTTGATCTGTGCTTTGATGTGTAAAATGTAACACTGAATTTGATAATGTCAGGCTCTGTTCACAGAGGTTTGAAGTGGCAGAGATGCTTTAATTACTTCCAGTTGATGACTTAAAAACTTCTGGCACATACAGAATATTTCAGTGTAAAAAAGCACCCCAAAGCCCAAAACCAAACAAACCTCTTCACCATCACTTTTCCATAACTCAATTCCCAAGCTTTGCTAGTGCATTTGTTACTTAAAACTTCACAGAAATGTTCCTCCAGATGAAGGTATCCAGCAAGAGCAATTTTTGCCCATTCATTAAAATTTGGCAAATCTTAAATCTTTACTGTAACCATGTAAAAATTGGCTTTAGCTTAACTTTTTCTGCTCCATTTTAATTACAGGCATCTCTGCGAGCCGTATGTAAAGTCGGTGTGCAGGTGTGAATGTGCTGGTGTGGCTGCTGTGCTCCTGGCAAAGCCAGTGGGTTTTGGTCAGGGTGGTAACTCCTTACCTGGGGAGGGGAGGGTGGGGAGGGATTTTTCTGCCGTGTTTGGGAGAGGGCTCAGTACCTGGAGGGTTCTTGAACATAACTTTTGATTTGCTTCATTTGTGTTAGTCTGTCCCCACAGTGAGGATTAAAATCACCAATGTCCCGGTGTGGCAGGCCTCCCACCTGCACCAGGTCACCAGGCTTCCTCCTGAGCCACAGGGCTCCCTTCTGCAATAAATCATGATCTATAATGCAGGACAGACTGCAGTAAGTATTTTAGAAACTCAGCTTTTGAAAATGAGCTGTTTAACTGCAGTATCCAAAGCAGATAAAATAGTTAACTTTTGAGCTAACTGTGCTTGAAACAGAAGATGCTTTTAGAATGCAATATAACTTTCAGCAAAAGCCAGGTGCTTTTGAAAAACAAGTAGTTTTGATCTCTTTACTTCTTTATCCTTTTTGGGTAAGGAGTTCATTATCACTTGTCTTTCCAAGGGTGTAGAAACTATGTAACCTACACTAATTTTAGTCAAGAATGTATTTTAATAATGTTAAGATTTAATTATGAGGAACTATGTAAAGCCTTACTTCTTTGATCCTGGCTTATTTGGCTATTCTACAATAATGTTCTTATAGTTTACATGCAAAAGTACTTTTTTCAAATAAGAAGTATGCTTTTTTAAACTCCAAATTGTATTCAGACTTTTTAGGGTTAAACTGTAGAATTACACAGTGTTACATTGTAAAATAATGGTTGCAAATCATGATTAGAGCCATTGCTGGTCTTTTCTCATTATATTAATAATAGATTTTTTGGTGCAAGAAATAGGTAGCATTTTCTTTTCATGGTAAAACCTGAGTAGTTTTTTACTGGTTGCGATAGATTTCCTAAGCAGTGTGGTGTGGTCCAGTGTGTCCCCTTCCTTCTCTTCACCCCCGGATACAGCCCGGCTGCCGTACGGTCACACGCTAATGCCACGTTCTGTGAGACACTGCTGCAGTATTAAAGCAATTCAGATGTCAACTGAGAGTCATGAAAGACTGGTGTGCTCAATGCCTGGTTCCTAAATGAGTGTCAGAAGTAGGATGTTTCAGAAATACTTAGCTGATCCCACTTGTACAGCATTTTATCATTCATTATGAATTTCTAGCAAGCACTGTGGCAGTACTTCAGAGGAGGAACTCCCACAATCGTGTTATGCCATTACAACTGTCCTTCTTCAGACTCGCTTCTGTGATGATATCCTTGGAAAAATCAATAGGAATTAGGGAGCTGGTGCAGCTGCTCTCAAAATCTCATTGTTACCTTGCTCTACCCCTGTCTTTCTTTTTCCTCTTGTACTCAGTCTTCAAGCTCCTGTGAGAGTGGCTGTCTCTTTATTAAATATTTATACCGCTATGATATCAAAATGTTGCTTTTAGCAGTGCTGCTAATTACCCATAGAAGTTTTACTGTTCATTGCCAAAGGAGAGAAGTGTGATGCCCCTGACTGAGTTTATAAGAATCTTTCCTCAGACTTTCAGGTGGGTTGTGTAACCAGTATTTTGGGGTTTTTTGTTTAAGCTGGAACTTTTATTTGGCAATAGTAAAGTGATAAATACGGTTGCTGATCTTGAATGAGATGGTTGATACTTGGAATTCTGAAATAATATGGCATATAATTAGCAAACATTGCATTTAGTTTTTCCTTTATTCTTGGTGTAAAAGGTTATGATATTTATGGTTATGATAAATGTTAAGAGGTTACAGTAGAGGCTATGATATAGCTCTTCTGTTGTCACAGAACTTGAAAATTTAGTGAATACGTCTGCCTACTAAACAAATATCTTCTCTTTGTCCTGTAAGATTCTTTTCAAGTCTCATTTTCTTAAGATAAAATACTTGAAAATTTTCATTTTCATGTTGTCACTTTTGTTCCACTGTGATGTTTTTGTAATATGGCACATTAAAAAATAGCCTAAGGATTTTAGATGCTGTGTTTATACAAAACAGCAAAGGAAGACCAGTGGCATTGGCCCTGGACACTGCCCACGCGAGCCTGGGGGCTCCTGGAACTGCTTTCGCCGTCCCTGTGTTCAGCCCAGGCAAGCTTTCCAGGTCCCTGAGGCTGTGGACTGGCTGGACCCTTCACACCCCTTCCCTACCACCCAATTCTCCCCTTTTAGGAGGAAACACATGTATTACATGCCCTTTATCTTCAAAAACATAAGATGAGAGGTGAAAAGAGCAACCCAAGTTTCCTTTCTCTGAATCACTGCCCGGTTCCAGCGTTGGCCTTGCTAGCTTACTGTCCTCTGAGAACACAGAATGGGTTGGAAGCTCTTAATGGAAAAAAACAACACAAAAAGAAGGCAGACTAGGCCCATTTCAGCCATTTTCAGATCCCTGAGTTTGTTGCATCATCTCATATTCTGTCCTTTTTCTCCTTCAGTTGAAGTAGAGACTTCTTTGGTGGTGGATGTGGTTGGTCTGTTTGCTGAAAGATAAACTGAAGACTGCAAATGGGCAGACCATGAGTATTTTACAGCAGGGCCCTCATGAGCCACGGCAGCTTGAGAGAGGCATCAGCTGTCATATCTGGGTTTCTTCTGGGCTTCCAAACATGCTGGGAGCCAACTGTTCCAGCCAGGGTACAGGGGCAGCTTCTCCCTGTCTTTCTGTGTTTCTGCTGGAATGTTTAGTGGCTAATTCAGAAAAGAAAACTACAGATTTCCAAAGCATAAAAGGCTAATGTCTGTCGTAGTGTTAAAGATGAAAGACCTCGTGTATACTGTATGAAGGTGAAAGGCATTAGCACAGTTTATGGTATCGTATTTTAAGTAGGGCATTGTTTTCTTAGCTAGTTGTGACCCTGTCAGTTCTCTCCTTGCATTCTTCCAGAGGTTGATTTCTTGCTATCACGTCAAATATAATGTTTGCCTTCACCTGAAGGGCTTTCATGGACAGTCCCCATTCTATCATCTTTCATTTTATTTTCATAATGTGATCATTATAGTTAGATTAGCCATTTGCTAAATGTTCAATACCTCTATGCTGATTCTTGGTTTTGCAGGGCGTTTCTCTTGTGTCTGTTCAAAGCCAAATCATTGCTCAGTTTCACAGTCCTTCTACAAATTTTCCCTTTCCTTTCACTGAGAATCTTTTCATTTGGGTAGTGATCATGTTATGCAGACACATATTTTACTCGTTTTATTTCACTCACCTTTCTATATTGTGTCCATAGCATCTATAACCCTTTATTGTGCACGTAGGCCATAAGCTTTGTCTGTGAAAGCAGATGTCACTGCTGGTTCAGTGACTGATACCATAAACTAATCTCATTAACAAACTTGAGTGAAAATCATTCTTTCAATTTATTTTTGAGATTGTAGCTGTTGAAGGTAGTATGAACTATTGGCTTGGTTTTGTACAGTCGTTCATTAAAGTCTGAAACTATCCGATATTTAGAGTAATGCAGCTGTTTCTGCATCTGAAAACACATTAATTTCTACAGCACTGAGAGCTATGGCTGTGAACAATGCAGTGACTTTCTTGAAGAATGGGCATAGTATCTGCATGTTTATATTTTAAAATATAGAGATGATGGAAAGATACAAAATGCTGCAGAATCCTTTATGTGATTGACAAATCTGGTCTCTGTGTATGTAACTAAAGATATGAAGGCTGTGCACTAGCTTTTAGATGAGTGCCTACTTCATTATTATTATGAAAAACTTTGGGGTGCTTAATGCAGTTGCTTATTGGGTACCTCTGGTCACAGGGGGGACACGGACAGCATGTTCGGCATGGTGTCAGCTGGCTGAGCAGTGTCACACAGCAGCATCACAAGGTAGGACACAACTATCCCAAAATCAGCGTTGCCTCTGAAGTTTTATGGGAAAATGGGATGAAAGGGAGGCCAGCATGGCCACCGCTCTCCTTCTTGAACAGCCCTGACAGCACTGGTGGGATTCAGACCAAAGTGGTCTTTTCCTTCCTCTTCACAAACGGACCTCTCGGAGGAGCTGTGGGGAGGAGACAGTGCGAGACTCCCACTGGTGGGACCGCCTGCAGAATGGGACCTGAACAAAGCTGTAGTACGGCTGGGCTGTACCGTGACACACCAATACCTGAAAGCAGCTCATGAGAGGACTACTCTGGGGAAATAAAAATATCTCATTACAGCTCTTCCCCGTGGTTCCCCAAATCCTTTTCACATGAATTGCATCCACATCCTGATTCTCTTGGATATTCTGCAGCTCTAGACCCCTTGGATTCCTCTATTTCTTCTGTAAGGTCATCCAGGCACCAGTAACTGTGCTGGAAAGCCAATGTAGAAATAGAAGCTTTGAGATAGTCCCAACAAGCTGAATGTAAGGTACTGGGCATGAAGCAGCTTGTGCCTGATTATATGTGCCCAACATAATAAATCTCAGTTTCCTAACCTGCTATGCCTGGGATATTTCGATCCCAGTGTGTGCTTTGTGGGTGACAAGTCTGGCATGGAGCAGTCTAGGTGGGATGACTCATACACAAAAGAGACCATCTAGAAGGTTCACTGTGCCAGCAGCTGCAGCCCGGTGCCAGTCTCCTCTCTGTCCCTCTGACATAAACCAACGTGTGCTCTTCCCAGCTGCACGGCCTGATAAGCTTCTCTTGACCATCTCACGAGCGGAGATGCTCTGCCTTTATGCCATCTGCTGGTTCCCTCCATCAGGTAAAGGTGAGAGGCTGGGGAACAGAGCCGCTGGAAAGTACCTGTAAGGTGTTTGTGCTGGTGTAATGTCTGGCATAGTATGGACCCGTTCACTAACTGTCTTTTTAAAAATGGGGTTAGTTGTTTAAATAGTCTGCTTGGCAGAACTCTTGAGGTGGGGCCATGGCAGTTCCTGTGTTCATGTGCCTTTGTCTTGCTGGCACAGAAGGGTGCTGTTTACACCCACCTACACAAGCACAGGTGCTTCAAGCACATTTTTACATGCTCTTTGAGCGAAAGTTAAACTGATGTCTGCTTTCTTGCATGCTTTTGAAGAATTTTACATCCTTGTTTAAGAATTTTGCTTTGGTTTTGTGTTTTGATATCACTTCTAATTTCTAGTTCACTTCTCATTCACGGAAATTCAGTATTCATCCCTGCCTTCTAATACAGGTGGATATTGGCCATTTTTTTTCTTTTCCATATGTTCAAAGAGTATAGGTAGTGAAGATATTTGCACAGGGAGATGGCACAATTTATCAGGGAAATAATCTGTAAAGAGTTGGGAATTTGTGTGCATTTGCCTAGAATGACTTCAGCAATTAATGAGCTGAGTTTACAGGCCCTATGTGCTTCTTCATATGCGTGCTTACAGTGCCACGGCTCTGGGTGATTTAATCTAGGAAGGAATGTTTTACAGAATAACTGAAATATTGTCTGTCCTTTTAGGCTGTGAAGCATGTTACGGAACCATACAACAAGTGGATGAAGAGGAAAGGAAAAAGTGCTGTTGATAGCTAGGGTAGCAACATGGGAAACACAACCACCAAATTCCGCAAAGCTCTTATAAATGGAGATGAAAACCTGGCCTGCCAAATCTATGAGAGCAACCCTCAGCTGAAAGAAACTCTTGACCCAAATACTTCTTACGGAGAAACGTACCAGCACAACACCCCGCTCCATTATGCTGCTCGGCATGGGATGAACCGTATTCTAGGGTGAGTACCATTTGAAGTTTTGTTTGGGTGTCAGTAAGTGACCAAAAGAAACACAAGAGTGTCAGCCAGGTTATATACACCGTGTGTGTGTGTGTTGCAGGTACGGAATTCATAACATGTTCAAGTAGTAATAGAAAACATGCAAATTAGTCTATAACCACAGACTGGTATAACAGGTTTTGTTTTTATTTTTAGTATCTTTGGTCCTTCCTTGTAACATTAATCTTGGACAGCTTTAGTTTGATTCCTGAAGACTTTTATACCACGGTTCTTTGAAAATAGTGACTGTTGTGCTGTTCTTGATGTATTTTCCTGTCTTAAAATCGGCTGTTTGTAAAGCGGTAGCTAATAGATACCATACTGATTGTATCCACTTCTAGATGGATACATCTATATATAAGTTTATTCTTATGTTATTCAAGCAGCTTTTATTTTTCATTTTGGGTTAATAACAGTGAACATCAATATCTTGATAATGAGTAAGTTTATTATTGCCACAGTCAACATGTATGGTATTCCCTATTATTAGCTACTTCTGTTCTTCTTTGTTTTTGTCAGTGCTCTAAGATCAATTAAAGATTAACATCTTATCCATGTCCAGATGTGGCAGGTACAAGCTGTTCTGGTCCAGTATTTCATACAGCTAGTACCAAGTGACATTGCCAAACTTCTTCTTCAGCGGGTAGTAAGTTACAGAGAATTTTGTAAATATCCTCCTCCTTGTATCAGGAAACAGAATGGAAATATATTCTGAATTGTGTTATTGTTAATATTATTGTCATCTCTATGTGTATCTACTGATGGGTCTGTGGTATTCATAAGGTTTTTTTTGTCTCTCACATGCTGTAACTTCACTAGCTATCTGGCCTCCCACCATAAATTTTTCCCCAGTGTTTTACATTCACCTAACAAGTTTTTATACTCTATAACTTCTAATTTATCTTTATTTTTGGTAAATATTTTTCTCTTCTCCTCCATGTATTCGATATTTCTGTTTTTATTAGTTTTCATTTCATCACTGAATCTTTTTGATTGTTTGTTTCTTAACATGCCCAAACTTTACCCCATTCCTGATTCTTGAATTACAATGGAACTTAATTTAAAATAACAACCAGTTTTTACTTATATTTCCTGTGTGATCTTTTTCTCTGAGATTGTCAGTTTATTTCTCTTAAGTACTTTCCACTGTGGTAGAATGACAGAAGATCAAAGTAGCAGTGGTTTGTATTTCAGGTTGAGGTAGGGTACAGTCTAATCTTATCTAGGTTTTTATGGCTGTTCAAGGGGTTTCAGCAGGGGCTGGTCTAAGCAATTGTAATGCAAAGAAAGAGTATTGTGATTACCAATATGTTATATGGGATGAATTTGGCAGAAAATCGTTGATGTCAGAGGGGAAGTTGCATTGGTCACAACACTGCCTCTTTCCACGTCAGGTTTTGCTGGGTTTTATTCCTTTTGCAGGGATGTTGAAAATTAGTTTTGGATGCATTTGAGGGAGATATGTGGAAATTGTTTTTCAGCACATGACTCCTCTCAGGTTAAGAGGATATTAGGGGATTTTTGTGCTGCAAAAATATATGTCAAGGAGAAGCATTAGAGGAATCCCTGGTAACTTCTTTGCAGATCTTCCGGCTGACTATTTTCTGATAAGGTTGAAGCGGCTCTGAAATTCAGACTGTTGTTATTTCTGGAGATGTAAATAAAAAAGAGGGTACTTATTATGAAGGTGTAATAATTGCGTATACTTCTTTCCTAAAAGTAGTTTTAAAAAGTTTTCTCTTCTGATTCTGTTATAAAAGATAACCACCTAGCTATTTTCCCTTTCTCTAACACAACAAAAGAATTTTGTCCTGCTTTAATAACTTAAAATATTACAATATATAATAATATTTCATCTGAATAATTTATTAGGATGTCACTGTCTACATTATTCACTTTTGAATAACGAAAAGCGAGCTTCTTTTTAATTATCAATGATTACATGGGTAAGTTGAATATTTAGAATTAATTATCATTATGATAGATTGATGACTATTAATTATGATAGATTATTCATTAAAGTAAGTATGTCTGCATTGGAATTATTCATGCTAGACTCCCTTTATAGTCAGTGTGGACCTAGGTAATAGATCTAGTCAGAATAATTAGTGAAGGCAACAGCAAGATTCATTTTATTGTGAAATTGACCCTGAAATATTTTAAATCAATGGTGTGCCAGAAGTGCCTGTTTCTTCCCATTGATTTTAAAGGGAATCTAAGAGAACTGGATCAACTGTAGTTGTCTGCATTGTAGATCTCCAGAGCTGAAAAGATTAATCTCATCCTAGAACATGCTAAATCGTGAAATTGAATAGTGAGCAGCTGCAAAGCTGTAAATGGGACACTCCGCAATTTTACAGTATCGGAGATGAATGCTTCTCGTGGGAGATACTCCTTGTGATCCAGTGTCCATGGTCTGTGATGGATGATGGGTGCAGAGTTTGGGTCCATCCAGGCGTGTCTTCTGAAATGCACCTAAGGCAGGCTGAAAAACTGGTACCTTTATCTGACTTACTCCCTAAAACTCAAAATCTCATTTAAAAGCAGTCCTCACTAAATATAGATGTGTGGCATCCCATGGTGGCTTCCCTGGTGCTTCCTATGGCTTCCACACAAGATACAAAACAGTTGGTAGGCTTTATCTTAACAGTAGTCTGACCTACAAAGTCTGACCTATAAGCAAAGCTCAAACGCCAGTCAGCTGCTATGTTTTCAGCTCTTAAAACTGACCTTTCTCTAGCTGATTCCTGATTATTTTCTTAATTCTTAATTTTTCCTGATTCTACTTAATAAGTAGAATATATGTGATGCCTGTGGAGTTCACTGGTCACAACACAGCCTTGCTCTCCAGGAACAGGTGCCACTGTTGGGTGTGTTGAGTTACTTCTCCTTGACCAGGTTTCTCTGTGCCCCTTAGAAAAGTGGGAGCCTTGGATTGCCGTGCTCTCCCCTGCATGTGCTTAGACACCGTTCAAATGCGCTCACTGAAATGATCATCTCTTCCTCAGGCCGTTCCTATTTTTCTTTCTTTGGAAATTTGGTACTGCAGAATAAGGTTGCTTCATTAGCGATTGGTGAGATGAGATATATTTATGCAGTACACTTCTAAAGGTTTCTTGTTCTGTGTTGTCTGTTCTCCTTCGTACAACCATGTGGATGTTTTACCACAGGCAAAGTAATAAAACCCAATTATATTTGGGTTGTAGAGGAGTGCAGCTTTGGTCCTTGCCAGCCAGGATAACTGAATCTTTATTTCAATTAATTTTGTTACCAGGTGGAGTTTGTGATGCTGTGGAGTTGATTGGTAACTGCTGAATCACTGTGTCGAACGGCCTAACTTCACCCTGGGGTTAGAGGCTCATGTGGCTTCCTCACAGAGAGAGCTCTTGGCCCGGTACTTACCGGAATAATGACTGAGAGACTTCCAATTTCTCATAAACAGAAGTAAATTTATCAGAAATAATTAATTAACCTTTATAGCTAAACGCAACATCCAGCTAAAATACTTGGTGACATTGTATATGAACCCAGTTTTCCTTTTAGCCAAAATATAGACACTGGATGATTTGATTTTTTCAAATTTGTAAGTTTTTTCAATTTAAATGTAATAAAATTACTCCATTGAGGCATTCAAGGAAAATAAAAATAAGCGTCATTAAAGATCAAGCAACATACAGATTGAAAGGATTTTTATGGAGGGGGAAGGATAGGGGAAGATGAGTCAATCTCCATAATACAGCCATACTTTTTAAGAAATAGAATGTAAATGGGTCACATGGTCATAGAAAGAGATCAAATTGGTTAAGCAGGACCACCCTTTCATAAATCCGTGCTGGGTGGCCCTGATCCCTTGCCTGCCCTGCACTTGCCGTGAGAGCTCATCCAAGATGATCCTCTCCATGATCTTTCCCAGTACTGAGGTGAGGCTGACAGGCCTATAGTTTCCCGGATCCTCCTTCTGGCTCTTGTCGATGGGCATCACATGTCTCTGAAGACTTAGGATTTTGGAAGGAAGAATTAGATCTTCACAGACTTCAGTCAGCAGAGGAGTCGGTGTCAGTGGTAGGCTCTCACGTGCCTCCTGTTAGCCCAAATCACCGTGGGCAGAGGGTGATCACTCCTTACTGCAGAGGGTTATTAATAGTGGAAATTCTGGTAGTGTTAGTTCTTAGACAAAGGGCCAATTGACTTTAAGGCTTACAAGAAGTCAGGGTAATAGTTTGTGAATTTCCTTTGATAAATGGTTCATAGTCTGTCAGCAGATTCTTTATCTTAGAATAGAAATAGTCGCTGTCTCCTGCCCAGGTTTTTACTGCATGCAGGAAGCTCTTGAGCTGTAAGAGAAGCATAAGAATCTTAAGGAAACAGAGAAGAAACTGTAAGTACTAATTAAAGAATTTTCTAGCAGTATATAATGTACATAAATATCAATAATTACTTTTATTAGATGTGGCTTTCAACATCAGGTAAATAACAGTACTTTTCACAAAATTATTTAAACCAGCTGATACTTCTATAGAGCTGTCAGTAATGACTAAAAAGATTTCTTCCAGTGCTTGCTAGTACACTGGAGTTGTTTTGTTATATTACATTTGGAGGAAAAAGTACTTCAAGCTAATGAAGTAACCATGATTACTCAAGGTTTAATGCATCAGTATTAACCTACCGTGTTGGAAGCTGAATGATTCAATAACTATATGAATTAATTCATGGCATATGAGTTTTAAATTACTGGGTGACAAGACCTGACTCTCCTATATGTTATTGTAACTCATGGCTTACCCGTACTTCTCTGAATGTTAAGAAATCTATGAGCTTTAGGTTTATGCCCGCACTGGAGTTTGCGGGGTAACGTTCTTAATAGCAAGCTGGACTTACATGGGCTGTCTAACCCAGGGACCAGAGGGAATGTTGTGAAAGGGAGCCCTTCAGTTTCCCTTGTTGCTGCTGCTCACCTTTCTCTAGTACCCTACTTGTCTTGCTTAAAGCAAGGGTACAATCTGCTGCATAGTTTCTATAGTATATAAGTGCTTTGCATTAAAAAAATCAGTAAGTTTTCACTGTCTTTGAGCAGGTTCATGCTTGCTTTAGTCTCCAGCTGTCAGAACTATCTTTATAATTTCATTTTACAATAGTTTGATTTTTTTTTATTTTTCTGTGCATAGGTACATTTTCATATGTTTTTATATACGTACATGTGTATACTGATATATATCTATAAATATATAGCATTTGTTTAGAGAGACAAAGAAACTGTAAATATGGCGGTTTTCACACCCAAAGCATGAAAGATTTTATTAAAACCTGAAGAAATGGTTGTGTTGATGTTAGCTTCCCGGAGTGACGGAATGTGCTGGTTGTTTATTATTCAAGTTCACAACCTTGTGATCTCGAGTTTCATGCTCTTTCCTGCAAATAGAGACAGTAGTAGGTGTGAATGTTACAGCCCTTGCTTTTTTGTTACTTTTTTCAACACTTTTTTCATGCTTTTGTCACCTCAAGTTTGGATTCTGCAAAGAGCTACAGCTTGAAGCAAAATCTGGAACCTTCAACCAAAGTAAAGTCTGGCTGCCTTGTGGTTAGTTGCTACTTCCCATGGGCAATGCATATTTTCATTCTGCCAGTACATTTCCAGGCAAAATTTTAGCTGAAGTGAGGCAAATTGCAAGGGTCTATAGCACTGCTCTGTGAAAGCCTTAAGCACCAAATACCACGGGTAAAAATGGAGTTGAATAATGAATTTGTGAATGTAAAATGTGTTCATTTACCCTTTTTGGGACATCAGTCATGTTCTCTGAACTTAAATGTCATGGGTACAGCTGGGCTTTTCAGCTTGGATTGACTTCCTGTTGGGCTGAAGAGCTGATCCTTTGACTTTTGGAAGAGATTGAGGAGAGAGAAAGGGGGAATACTGTGAAGCCCATTTTTGCGTCGGGAGTGAGGTGCTAGTTGCCTCTGGCAGCCCTGGTGCTTGTCACACCTATTTATGAGACACAGATGTTGAATGACAAGCAAGAAGAACAAGTAATCAAAACTAATTTTCCCCCAAGCCTAACAGTGTTTTTTACAAGTGCCAAAAATTGTTCTCAGAAATTTACATATGCTTCTTACTGAAGTTTTCAACATATTTAGAGACAGTTGGACAATTTTTTAGCAGATAACTTTGACAGAAGGGCAAATGTTGAGCTTAGGCAAGGGAATAGCCTTCTAGGGAGGGGTTTTGGATTTATATTTTGGAAAAAAAATAATCTGCTCATACTTCTTGCTGCAGGGGTTGAAAATCTACCTTGCTGATAGACTTATTTGAGTAAGGATATTCTTTGTGCTATGAAGCGATAGTAAAACAGAGCAGTGACGCTTTAAAAGATTTAAATCCATTCTAGAGCTTTCCATCATTTGTTTAATACAGAAAAGTGCCTTTCCACTTATTTAAGAGCAGAGAATCTGCAAGCAGGCAGGACATAAGAATTTCTCATTTTAAATTAGGATGCACATAACTTCTTAAACAAGAGCTTTATTGTTGTTTTTTTTTCCCAGGAGCTTAATTTTATGATGGAAAAAGTTATACTAATAGTTACTCACTACTAAAGCTACCTTATAAACTATTTTTTAACTCTTTAGAGAGAAATTTTGTGTTTAAAAAGGGGTACTTGTTTGACAGCCTTCAAATTCTACTTCTATGCAAAGAGTATGAAGCAAGTAATTCCTGGCTGGCAGGAAGCAGCAAAAAGCTGCATGGTCTCTGGAGCTGTCAGGAATCACCACTGTGATTCCAGGAGTCAGTCTGCTGTTTCCCTTTCATTCCTAAGCTGACCCTTATTGCCAGTGTAGTTTATTGCCCACTTTGAACTGCCTCTAAAACATTATTCAAGAGAAGACTTAACTTCTTGCCAGCCTCTGTCATCTGCCTGGGTAAGGGTTTGCATTACGTTGCACTTCCATATATTCTGGAGTGAGAAAACAAAGAGAGTCTTTCCTCAATGCATGCAGTACTAGCAGCAGAAGTATTTCATATTGCCTGGACACCTGACTAAAGATACAGGGAAGAAGGATGAATTTTTAAGGGCTTGCTCTAGCATTATCTATTTGCAAACTACCAGTGTGCTACTGTTCAGGACACAGAAGAAATTACCTATTTCATCAGTCTTGTGGCTTAGTAACATTTATTGAAATAAAATACAAAATTGTAGAATAAACTTTGCCAATTAAAATTTATGTCACACATTGACAAAATAATTATATATGGCACTTAATGATATTTCAGTAACTCATCCTGATCTTGGCTATTGAATCCTAAGAGAAATAGAGCAGAGCTGTCCAGTAGTAATTATCTATTAAGAGTGTTTATCACTCACATGGCTAATCAAAATCTTGTCAAGAAGAGAGGTGTCGCAATAGACCTTCCCACTTCACGGAAATTAGTGGAATTATGTGCTAATTATTTTTCTCCTATTTCTTTCCCCTTGCAGAACTTTCCTTTTTGTTAGAGACGGTAACCCAAACAAACGGAATGTGCACAATGAGACATCTATGCACTTACTGTGTATGGGACCTCAGATCATGATCTCGGAAGGAGCTCTTCATCCTCGCCTGACACGGCCCTCAGAAGACGACTGCAGAAGAGCAGATTGTTTGCAAATGATCCTGAAGTGGAAGGGAGCGAAGCTGGATGAAGGACAATATGAACGAGCAGCCATTGATGCTGTTGATAACAAAAAAAATACACCTTTGCACTATGCTGCTGCCTCAGGGATGAAAACCTGTGTGGAGGTAAGAGTCGATATGTAATCACAAGTCTGCTATTAGTAAATGATGTGCACAGTGTTTCACAAAGCTGTTCCAGGGGGAAAAGAATCTGATATAGCATACTGAATTAACTTTTTAATTCTATTTTTAATTAATTGGAAAAATGACAAAGGTAAACAGCCCAAAATGTACACTGTCTATAGAGAACAATGGAAAAAATGGCTCACATGTATATTAACTTGATGACATAAACTCCTCAGCACAAAGACGACTCATGTAGGCTTATAAAAATTGGAAGTAACGATAAGACTGTAACACTGGAGAACAAACTTTAAAGGTAGACATAGGCACCTTATACACATAGGAATATGTGTAAAGAGTAAACGAAGTTAACTGCCTGAGAGAAAAGTAGAGCTCTTTGTTCTGCTCAGTAGCTGAGACTGAGAAACGCTGTCTGTCTTTTAAGAACAGATTTGATGTCTTCAATTCACAGTGCCCAGCTTTTTTAGAGGATGCCATACATCTGTGCTAACATACTTCAATATAATTACCTTCTTACAAATGAAAAATTACTTTAAAGTTTGTGAATGTAGCAAATAGTAATGACTAACTGGGCATCATAATGACTTTGAAAGTCTCCCATCAAATTTATTTTTAAGCTATACCAAGTGATGTGGACTAGTACTTAATTATGTTGGTAATTTAATTTAAAGAACAGAAGAACAGACATCTAACATGTTCAAAAATAGCTAACATTTTCATAAGACTGTCTATTATAACATCAAGATTTGTAGTATTTTGAATGGTAATGATTAGTTCAGAGTTCAGCATTTATATGTAAAAATTAGGTTATCTTTCTACTCTATAACTTTATTGAGACTACACTTCACTCGTGACCTTAGTATCATCAGCAAAGCTTCTCACCTCATTATTTACCTGCTTTTCTAGAAAACTTCAGCATATCTTAAAACAGGTTCCAGCAGCTATGGGACTTCTCTCATGACCCACCTCTGCAGTAAAAACTGATGCTATCCCTGTACTTTCCTCATTTTCTCTGGAGATATTTTAGTTACTTTTACCACCTTCTGACCTCGTACCATAACAGATTTAAGCAATAAATCGCATATTGTAATAAATAGTTCAGAAATTTTATACTTGAGTTCCATTAGGACTCGTGAGTAAATACCATCTGGTGTTGGATATTTATATTAGTATTTGGTTTATTAGTTGTTGTAGAACCCCTTGTGCTGAGACATCAATTTGAAACAGACTTTCTTTTGTGTCCTTCATAAGGCACGTGTGGTACATCCACAGGGAATCTGGATTCCAACGACTCATACCACTTTTCTACTTTATGTTAGTTGAGATTGCTTTTTCACTTTGTCCAGCGACCGACTTTGCAAACACATTGACAGATTTACTGTGTGATGCCTTAAAATTATTTATTCAGAGTTGTTATGCACTTGGCATACTACTCAAAAAAACATTCAGAACCTTCCTTATTGTGATTTTACATTTACCTTTTCCAGACTTTCTTCCTTACGTTTTCTTCATCTGGAGACAACTTCAGCTTCTTATTTCCCATATGATTCCATCACCTTGTTCTACCTTCACAGATTCTTCCAATGTTTCTAGAATTTTTTTCCACACTTTTATTTAGTACCACTTTTTGAAAGTATGCAGTGGATTGTTTGTCTTTTTTCTGCTTTTGCAAGGATGGTGAATCTCAGCACATATTGAGAATTGTTATTGAGTGGTTCTTTGATGGTAACTTTTTGAATTAGGTCTTGTAAACTATTCTGAACAAAGTCGGGAGAGTTGCTTCTCCTCTCATGTGTTTAACTGATTTGTCTATTATTCAGTCACTTATGTAGTCTGAAATTTTAATTTAAGCATCACGTATTAGCACAGCATTTTCTCAATATGCTTGGGAAATGCAGTGATTGAAGTTCCCTTTATTTGTGTGGTTTCTGCCCTTGCAGCATTTCTGTTCTTGGTCAGCATGTCACTTCTATTGTTACAGTTTTGGCCAGATGGTGACCAAAGCTTTTTTTTGTTTAATTCCAGAATTGTATTCCACTGGGATTCTCTGGTATTCGTTGATAGAGTTAGTTTATTTATCTGTGAGTTTGGTGTGTTTTGTTTTTTTTTTTTTAACAAGGTAAATAACACCACCCTTCCAATACTGGGAAACTCTGTGACCGATATCATTATCTACTGCAAAAAAAAAAAAAAGAGAACAATTACATTATCCACAGAAACTCACTGTCTTCTCTCTCTCTCTACACTTGAGATCCCCAGGTAACTTAGACTTCAGATTTACAAGGGGTTGGGCAAAGAATTGTCTTAGTGCTCCCAAATGGGGCTGTACAGTGGTATTAGAGGTAGACACAGTTGTTCCAAAGTTTCAATTTGAAGAGCATGAAGCTGATGAGCTCACACAGGAAGATCTGGGCAGACTATAATGTCAGAAAGAATCACAGTCTCTGCAGAGTAAATTGTGGTTCAGGAGCTGAGCTGCAGCCTTTAACTGCAGACTGTAAAATCAATGGGCTTTAAACTCACCATGAAAGTTCATGGTTTGTGTTTCTTCACAAATTACCATTCTGTTTCTCATTGTCTGTGATAGGATTCACTAGATTAATCCAGCTACCAGACTGCTAGTTCCCCATGTAATTATATAAACTGGGTTATGTTATCATGACAATACGTACTGTTTAATTGACCAAATCATCTCAGACTTTGAATTTGCTTTCAGTTTTTCTTTGAAGAACAATTTACAGTCTGATCCACATGGATTGCTAGAGTTTGGACACAGTTATGTAGTCTAACTAGTCATGGTTTCTACATTAGAAAAATAGAGTACATCCCAAGTTCAAACGCTGTTCTGTGCCCTACCATAGAAGACCTTGGATCCTAAGGTTAGCATCTGAGATACCTTAAGTCTTCCAGTATAGTCTGTAGTCCTTCTAACTCCTTCAATAGGAACAGGATTATGAACAGGAACACTACCTTACGAAAAGCCTGAAAGGAATTTAACAATGATCTCTTTGTTCCTGGAAGTATTTGAGGATTAAAATTCTGAACGAAACAAAAAGAGATAAAAAAGCAAATTGCCTAATTCTCAAGTCATCTTTCCTCTCTCCAGTAAACTGAAGGTTACTTAGAACCCCAGGAATGCCTTTTGCCCAGTTTTGTGGTGGTTACTGTCACTTCAGCATTCCTCTTTGATCCTCTCTTTCATTTTCCCTAACTTTTCAGGAAAACCCCAGTCTTGTCTCTTCCCCTATCCCACCACACCCATGCAAGGAAAGGAAACGGCATAGTCCCTTATGGGTGAACCAGCTACTAGTTGATTTGTTCAGAGCTGATAGTGAAATGTTCTGTCTTGATACTTCTAAGATACTTCTCCATGTTAAATTTCTCCTCTGAGCAGAACAGCTGTGTGGAACTCATTGGTAAAGATAGTTTGGGCAATGTTAATGTGCTTATCTCAAAATAATGAATAGAAAAAGACTTAACTTTCATGCTGAATAGATTTGATTTTATGCAGAAATATTCCACTCCATCACAGCACATTTGGCATATTAAATGGCATTTTTGCAATTGTTTAAATTATTGTGATTATTTAAATTATTAATCTCCTTTTAATTACTTGAGAGACACAAGCCTTTTTAGCAGTGCTACCAGAGAAATATGGAATCATTATTAAAAACGTGTTGATTTGCATGTTTCTCATCTTGCGGATTAGATTTTGAGCTGCATAGGTCTATGGAGTCTTCTTTGAAGTATATTTATTATTTTTCTTCCTCAGAAGGTGTCATCGTTGCCTCAGTTAAATTTCTGTTAGAATTTTAAAAGCACAGACATAATGTGAAGCTCAAGTTAACAAAGTTTTGACAATGTTAAGTTTAGATAGAACAAGGTAACTGTAGGGTAGGTATCTTATAATTATCCTAGTATTATCTTTGTTTCTGCCTGATACTCTACTGTGAACATTAAATATGGTGTCCTACTTAAGGACACTAATATCTTCTCAACTAAATCTTGTTATTATACTGGTTTGTGGAGTTTTGGGGGTTGCATTTCTTTTTATTTTGGAGAATATGGGAAAAGTTTCCAAGGAATTTATAAGAGTGATTCCAGGTTTGTAAAATACATTCTGTATTTTACAGCAACAAGTGAAGGAAATACAGTCTGCTGAAGAGAAAAGTAAGAAGTGACTGATCATGGTCTAAAAGGTTTATGTGGAGAACAGATCATTTTGTGGAAATTTTATTTTTTTTTTAGAAGGGTAGAAATTAGAAGTTGAATTTTTAAATATGCGGGCTAAAAATACAGGATAGTGTTGTTACAGCCATCACGGTCTGAAAGCAAGATGTTATGGATTTTAGTTTTATTTAGAAATAAGATGAATCATTTTAGTAGTGAATGATTGTCCTGGGTGCTCCATCATTAGAAGTTTAGCGCATGTTACAAGGATGTCATAATAAATCAGCAAAATGGTCCACTGTTGGCCTTAAATATCTGTGGCATTTGTTGTCCTTGCTCATATCAGATCAGTTTATAGCAGGAGGCAAGGTTGGCAAGGTAATGTGAGCAGCATAATTAGTGTTTATTAGCTGGAGACTGCATTTCTGGGTGGTTACTGGCAAGAGATAAGGTTGGTGAAATGCCACAGTACTGGACCATGTTAGAATTATTAGAATCAGAATTATTTCATTTCACTTTTCTCACTTCCTTAAAATCCAGGTAGAGCTACCAGTAGTTTTATGTACTCTCTGTAAATTGGTACCCCATCTTCCCTCCCACCAAAGGAATCTTGCACTTTCTGTCTCCCCCACTGTACCAGTGCTGGGAAGAACTGGTGGGGTTACGCCTGTAACGTTTAAAGAACATTTAAAGGTGTTTCTAGCTCCATCTTGCTCAGTGCTTGAGGACCATCAGCCCCTTGTTTTCTGTGGAGCACTGGCCATATCAGTGGAGCAGAATTTCAGTGTTTAAAACCTAACAGAGACATATTGTACAGCACTGCCTTGTAACATATTTCTGAGATTTAGTGGTTCCATGGAATTACAGTGCCTATAGGTATAATTATATATGAAATCAAGCAGTAGTTTATTTAATAACAATAGAGAATCTTTGTTTCCCAAAGACCACTGCTATTTATTTGTCTCTTCTTTCTGTTTTTCTTCTTCATATTTTTTTTTCTTCTTAACTGTCATGACTCTTCTTCAGGATGTTATTAGAGTTGGTAATTAATAACTGTTTACATTGCCATTTTACTTTTCAGCTTTTAGTAAAACATGGTGGAGATTTGTTTGCAGAAAATGAAAATAAAGACACCCCATGTGACTGTGCAGAGAAACAACACCACAAAGAGCTGGCTCTTAACCTGGAATCTCGAATGGTATTTTCACGTGATCCCGAAGCTGAAAGCATTGAAGCTGAATATGCTGCTCTAGACAAAAAAGAGGTCAGAAGATACTTTAAATTTGGGGTATTTTACATATTTGTATTTGTAGCAGTTATATTGTGACAAAATTCTGCAAAGTATTTCAGTAGGTACTGTACATTGTACTGTGTATTTGTAAACCATTTGATCTTAACACAGCTCTTTATAGCTTTCAAGGTAAGCTCAGAGAACATAACAATACATTGTCAAAACTAAAGAGAAGTTTTATTCATATACTTAATTATATGGACTGTCTTGAAAGTGTCAAAGGCTGTGAGGCTGGAGGAAATACAATGAGGCCGGTAAACTGGGAAACAGTTTCTCGAAAACAAACATTTTTTACATATTGTTATTCCTTAAGATGCCTTTCTGCCTGAAAATGACGGCAGGAGAATGTTCTGGTGGATCTTCCTAGGCTGAGACTGGGTTGATCGTCACTAAAAGCCAGCTGAGTGGTGCAGGATTTCGAAACTGCATTTACTTTCCTGTTTTATAACACGGTGCCTGAAGCTACTGCATACCAGAACTTGTATGAAAAACAGGTAATAGCAGGTATTGTTATTCTGAAGTATTTTTTTAAAGAGAGAAACGATTTACTGACACAAATTTGCTTGAATTCTGGTATGCTTTACAGAAGACTCTGGTTTGATAACAATAATTTGACCAAAAAGATTCTGAGCAAAAATTCCCTTCCCCATCCATTATTCATGGACTAAAATTCTAAATAAGAATACACAGATAAATTGCATGATTCAGTAAATATTACAAAGTAATTCTGTGTAAATTAAAGGGCAGTAGATTTCTGTATGGCTACTCCCTTCAAAAGTAGCATGCCCTTGCCTTTTACTGGCTGAGCCTACTTATGACCTAATGAAAATTAATTCCGATTTAGATACGAGTAGGCTTAGATCACATTGACTGTTTCCCTGAAAAATGCCACGCATGGTCACTTTTATTTGAAAGCAAGAAAGCCTTTGTACTGTTTAATTAATTTTCTGACTGATATTATTGAATAAATTCAAATACAAGCAAGCTTAATGAGATTTATTCCTAGACAAGAGGTTTTGAGATGAGATTTAATACATGTGAATTGTACATTGAAATATCAAATGTAATTAACTCATTTTAGTTTCTCTGAATATTCCCATCTAGAGACACACAAGTTGTTGTAAGAATATAGGTTGAATTGTATTTTCTCAGTTGGCAAAACCACTTTAAAAGACTGCTGCAGTTTCCTGCCATGATTGCACTCCTGTGGCTGTAGAAGTAGAACTATTTGGATCTTTTTGTTGCCGACTGGATCATAGCAATGATTTGGGTTAAAAGAAGAAAAAAATTTAAAGAGTGGTAATATGTAATTGTTTTATTTAACCTGAATAATTTTTATCGTTATATTTATACAATGGCTTTGCTGGCATAAGCACCAGCACAGCTGAGAGAATAGTGAATGTACACGTGCAGGTGGGGCAAACCAAGAACCACTTGAGCAGACTGCTCAGCAAGGAAGGTAGTGTCTCCTGACTGCTCAAGGTAGGTGGTCCATAAAGACTTGATAGTTGCCAGGGACTTCAGTGAAAGGTAATTATGTTAATTTAGAGTCACTTCCCGAGACTGTTAAAAGATACACTCGTGATCCTCATTTGACCTGTTTTTAGCAAAGCTGTTGAGCGTGAGAACTGAAATGCAGGCAGACTTGCAAGGCCCAGATCCGTCTGATGTACCAGCCAGCTTTCCCACATGTTCTAAAGATTCAGAAGCTGAAAAATGTTAACCTGGGATTTGGTACACCCATTAATGGTCTTGGGACTTCACATACAGCAATTATGCAATCATGTGCTCCTTCTTCCCCCCGCTTCTTTGGTAGCTTTTCAGCAGGATGTTCTGTAACTTCCTGTGTAACTGTGAAAGTGCATGTGCTCGCACAAGAGAGATGCTAAGAGCATGGAGCCAGGGGAAGTTAATTTTTCAGTCTTAGCCTTGAGAGTGGCCAAAACCAGTTAAACCTCCCCCAGCCTTAGAAAGACTAGCACTGAACTGCAATCCAAATGACCTGTGTGCTCCTCCTCCAGGTCTGTGGGCAAGTGTCTGAGATGGGCAGTGGCAGCTGCTGTGGTGATGGCTACAGAGCTGTTACCCTCTTGAGCCATGAGAAGTGGTGCAAAAGCCATTCCTAGAACACATATCCTTGACAAAAATTTGCCCTCAAAGATGATCCTCTTTTTTTCTCTGAATTTCATTTTTAAAAAATATTAATCATGGAGGGAAGCAAGTGCGCAAAATGATTAACATAATATTTAGATTGTGGTTGTATTTTTTTGGTGATGCCTGTGAACATCCTTCCAAAATACAAAAAAAATAATTCATAAATAATGAAAAAAATTTTGGAACACCAAGAAATGCATTTTCAAAGTCATTTCATCTCTTGAATGAAGGTTAGAGGAAAAGATAAAACATTTGAAAACCATGAGTAGGATTTCTTCCCAGAACAGTCAAACGGGCTTCACTCTGGTGTGCGTGGTATGCGCAGTAGTATCTGGAGGGATAGTACCCAATACCTCCCCTTCCAGACCCACCATGTTTACAGCAGAAAATGTTTACAGCAAAGTATATAATTTCTTAGTTAATTTTACATATGTGCCACTGATTACAGTAAAAATAGACTGCTAGTGAGTGCATCACAGGTTTATTGAGTGTATAGAAATTGGAATGGTTTTCTTCAGTTCCAGAATTGATGTTATGTAAATATATATATAATGCAAATATCATAAATACAAAGAGATATTTTGTCTCTACAGATAGGGAAAGGTTTATTAAGTGAAAGGAGAGAAGGGGCCTACAGGTAGTTAAGATACATGTACATTTATATGCATACAGTGCATATACTTATACTTGAATGAGTTAAACAGCGTATAGATATTTTTCAAAATATATGACTCCAGTAACTATAGAACTCCATCCACCCATAAAGGAGGATGTTTACATGAAATGTATTTGACACCATTTAATTACACCGTCATCACTGTAACAAACAATTGCTTTGCCCCTTGTCTATTTTAATGGTACTTTATAAGTGAAGAAAATAATAATTGGAATGAACTGTTAAAATAATCAGCTTACATATTAAAAGTACTTTCAGGAGAAAAACCATTATATAATCTATGATACCTAAATATTAGGGGTAAAAAAAATGAGGAGATAATAGCTAAAAAGAAGGGCTCTTAAGAGTACAAAAGTGTTTAAATCTGTAGTGAGAAGCTCACCAATGCCTGAAAGTAGTAACTCAAATAGTATATTCCAATATCCCTATGAATATTGAACAATGCCTTTTTTACAAGAAATATCAGTAAAGAACTCCTTTGTGAATGACTATTAAAGGAGGTGTCAGCATCATAAGCTGTAATCAAAATGCTTTACAGCATATGGCAGTGCAGAGATAAGTCATCAACGTTTGAAGTAGTTAACAACAATCCCCTGTGTTAGTACATAAAGAATTATACATCCTTATAACTAAAGGCTTTGTCCTCACAAGTCTCTACAAGAGACTCTGTCTTGTGCACATCAACATTTTTGAGGGTTCTCGTTGTATAAAGCCTTCACTTTGGAATTTCCAGTCTAAGCTACTTGATAGTGCCAGCCGAAAATTTCCTTTCTTTCAGCTTCTTCTTTGGGCTCGTATATTATTTTATGAAACAAATGTCTGAAGTTTCTAACAAATCCTTGAGAAATATTTCTCTCATTACTTAAAAAGATAAAATTAGGATTCTTGAAAACCGCAGGATCCAAAAATCCCTGCTGGGTTGTGTGGAATGCTCCAGCTGAGATAATATAATGGTCTGTTACTCAAGGGAGGTACTTGCCAGCGTTTGACCTAGAGCCAGTCAGTTAAATATCATTTTGAGCATATCTGCATTTCAGAATAAATTATTATTAAAATATGCATATATGTTGTAGGTTTAACAGAGAAGACCTTTTTATGATTTATGTGGTCTTCAAGAATTGAGTGCTGTTGTGCTGACAAAGCTACTTGTTTTGCAATTCAAAATGCAGTTCAGATCCACTCAAGATGATTTACTCTTTGCTTCCATTTTTTTGCAGTATATTCGCACAATTATAATTATTCAGGCACCCAGCTGCTTGTATCCCATATCTCTGACATGTTTTTATAAATGATCTCTTTTGTAAGAAATTAAGTAGGTCAGTCAAGTTCCAGCGTGCTATGAATCAAGTGGCCCAGATTTATTTCAGTGCAAGCCATTAACATTCAGATTGTCCTCTACTGAGTCATGCATGATCAGCAATGGAAGGACATACAGAAACTCCCTGATCCTGGGCAATCAAGATAAAGGTCAGGATGCTCACATTCCATTTCTCTTCTGCTTCTTGTGCTTTCTCCACAAGGACAAAGATCCAATGCAGAGCTGCGGCACCGTTACTCTTGCAGATCACAAAGTTTCTAGTATTGAGAAATTCCTGTTTATTTTATTGGCAAGCTAACAGATGAGGTCCTCGTGGACCAGTTATATTTTAGATGCATTTGATAGTTTATTATACTATCTAGAATGTAGGAAGCATGCCATGTTTTTAGAGTAGGTGTCTCAAAAGAAAAGAGTTTAGAAGCCCAGGGTATCCATTTTCCCCATGTCTTCTGCTTTCTGCTCGTTATCCTCAAAGGGTGATGTGCACAGTAGACTTTTACTTAGATTGTAAACTTCTGAGGACAGAACCACTCTTTTGCTTTGTTCCTGTGTATATATGCATGCATGTGTGTGCATATTATCTAGCACTGGAGAGTCATAGACCATGCTCTACATAAAATAAAAATACAGGTAGTAAATAATAATGATGCATGGTCTTAATGTGGTCATCTATGTTATCGCTGCTGCTTTGTGTCCTTCCTTCTGCAAATTGGTGACAACGATTGCCATTGGCGACCAGGTTCCTAGTTAGTCCTGAGCACATAACAGTTTTATGTCAAATGTTTTAAATCTTTCCTTAGCTATCCTTTATATAAATAAAACCAGTGCATATATGAATAATTTTGTTACATACCCTTTCTGTACCCACCCTCTGCCTGTATCCTCCTGTATTGTTTTGCTCCTTCTACCTCTGGGGCATTTTTCCTGTGCAACACTAACAAATATATCATTTGCTGTCATGTTCTTCCTTTCCTAGTTTGAAAAAAGAGTCTGCAAAACATGTGTATGCATCTCCAGCATCTTGGTTGGAGCTAATTCAGAATCCTAAAATTACTGCCTTTTTGTTTTTCTAATTTGATCTTTTTCAAACGCTGTAATGAGGGGATGGAGCTCCAGACGGGGATGGAGCTCCAGACTTGGATGGCAGCTGGATGATCTGCTCTGACTGCGTAGGGCCATCAGAGTTGGTCACTGTTTCTCAAAGAGAGTTTTGACATCTCCATGTACAAAGAATCCCAGACCTTGGAAATATGCAGAAGCCATCTGGACACGGTCCTGGGCATCTGGCTGTGGGTGGCCATGCTTGAGCAGGAGGGTTGGACCAAATGACACCTGCAGGTTCTTCCCAATTTCAACCATTCCCTGCTTCTGTGAACCTCTAACTGCACGTCTCGTCTGTCCCATTCATGATGGACTTCTCCGTTTCTCCAAGGGTTCATTTTGCCCCAGAAGAAGATTTTGTTCTCAAATATATCCCTTGTTACTATCTAATGTCTCCTCCAGATCAATTCTAAGTTAACAGATCTTAGTTCATGTATAAAGTTGGTGTCAGAGGATCTATATGCAACATATGTTAACCCTTCCTTTCTCTTGCTCTCCCTTGAAATCCTTAGTTCAAATCTAGTCATGCGTTCTCATACCCATGCCACAGTATTTGAGGTTTAATCACTTCAAAATTCAGGCAGATTCTGTGAAAATCTAGCTTTTTTGAGAGTCAATGTCAGGCTAGTTCATAACTTGACCACGGCCTCCAGCTATAACAGAGAACTCTAGAGGTAGTGTCTTTTAGATTTTGAAATGTGCAAAGATCCTACTCTAAATATTGTAAAATGACAGTGTTTCCATGTAGCTTTGTATGGTCATTGGTTTACACAATAAATAAATTTTAACACATACTGCCTCACAGTTGGAGTGATGATCAGTAGAAGTGCTTTGAATGTTTTCATTTTAATATGGAATTGGAGACTCACTGGAGGATACTGCTGGACATAAATTGTCTTTCTTCTTCTTCTCAAAGCCGTACGAGGGGCTAAGACTCCAGGACCTGCGCAGGCTTAAGGATATGCTGATTGTGGAATCTGCTGACATGCTCCAGGCCCCGCTCTTTACGGCAGAAGCTCTGCTTCGGGCACATGGTAATCCAAAACCCTAAAGACTAAATAAACTCTTTTCAGCAAAATCAAAATAGCAATTGTATGTTTACTTTTTATTTCCAAGTAGAAGATAAGTAGCTGTTGATCAAATACCAGGAAACAGTTCACACAGTGCTTCAGAGATGCGCACTGCTGCGGTGTGCCAGAGTTCACTGGGGAAGCTGATGGGAAAGTGATTAAAACTGGGAATTGTGCTGGAAGACACTTGAACTCCGTGGGGAGAAACAGAGCTTTCCTGTTTCAGTGAGAGACACAGAAGTAGAACTTCCATGGTTTTATGTGTCAAATTCATTCATTCATTTGTCAGACTGTTGGTTTTCTGCCACTATATATTTGTGTATAGAACTGGATCAAATTTTTTTTAATTTATTGTTGCAATAAAAGCGGTCTATAATAATAATTGTAATAAATGGTTGGAAATTGCGTTGGGGTTTTAAAGCAGATGAGTGTATGTCCTTTGAAGAATTTTTATAGTTACTCTTATAATATAAGGAATACTTTTCTGTATCTATATCTGTAACTAGTTTAATTTCACTGCAATCAGTCTGTGCTCCTGTTGTGTAATTCAAGCTGGAGTTGTGGGTATGGGGATGTACTGAATTCAGTGTGTTTGCTCCAGACAAAAGTATCTCTGAAACTAAGTGGAAGCTCCAGGCTTTGATTCGGTGACTCGGAACCCGTGCTCACGGAGCAGGGCATGGTTACTGCCTGCCAGAGGAGCTGCTCAGGCAGTGAGTGGTTTGGGTGCTCGGCACCACACTGCTGGATTACGCTTTCAAACCCTAATATTTTTTGTGGGCTCCTTGTGAAAATAAAAGGGAGAGGGAAAAGTGAAAAAAGGAAATACAATTTGAAAGCCTCGAGGTTTGGCAGACCTTCATGAGGAGGTGTGATATCTGAAACTCATCTCTCTTACATTATTTTCAGTAGTTGGTATTTGTGTTCCTTTAAACGTTGGATGAAGTGAGCTGGCTTGTGCCAGTCTGATGACATTGAAGGCACAGTCTTTGCGTAGATGTTTTCTAGTGTTGATTATTTGTTTGATTCTTAAAATGTATTTATAGTATGTGCAGTATTTGAATGCTGTTTTGGATTCTCAGAATACTGTCATTAAGGCTAAATATTACAAAATTATTGACTAGGTGGGTAGGCAGATTCTGTAAGCTGTGCAGGTATTTTGATGAAGAAAATGATGGCAATATACTGTTCAAACACACAGCACAGTCCATAGTAACTCCAAAAGCAGTGAGGTTGATGTACACTGTGCAGAAATGTCTCCAGCATCTTGCAAGCAGGAACTGAAAGTTGAGAAGAAGTCAGTCTGTGTTGGAAAGGTCACTCTTCTGATGTTGCCGCAGTGGTGTAGCAGTAGCTTAATGTAACTGGCCATGTGGAAGGAGAAGCACAGACAATTTGCAAGTCACAAGAAAGTCAACTGGTTTGCCTGTAGCTGCAGTCATGTACTGGAAATTATTAAAACAGAATTTATTTTATTTGAAATGAAGACACAGAATTCCTTCAGCCTAGTGAAGGGCATAACAGTTATTTACAAAGGCTTAGAGAATTGGGAAACATCAAATGCCAAATTGAAAAGTTTTTACGTTTAATCTTGAAATTCATGAAAGAATAATGTGAAACCTTAATGTAATTCACACTTAATTTATGAAAAGCCTGTTTTAAGTTCTTGGAAAGATCATTTTTATATACTCCTTTTAATAGTTTACAGACATATTTAATCTAGCAAACTACTTTTTTTATCCTACAATTATGTCAATTTACTGACACAGACTGTAAGAGTTGAGTGTATTTTTTTTTAATTAAGAGACAGAAGCATGTAGAGTTAGAGAATGGATAAAAACAATGTTGTTATGGCAGTCATGAAAATAAATAACAGTTTCTCTACAAGTACTTTTTCAAGTTCCTGTTTCTCTTGAAGCAGCTGATTTCAGGATAAAAGAGAGGCAATTCAGCAAATATAACTATCTCATATTTTACTAAAACTCTTAAGTTAGTAAAGAAAACACAGTAGAATGTGCTTAGTAGCACGTCCTAACCCGGGATAATTTTAAAGATACAGTAGAAACAAAGGAGCTCGAGAAAACTTTTAGCAATTTTTTTCTGTATCTTAGCATCAGTCAGCTCCCCTCTGAAGGATTGTAAGCTCAGGGGCATTTGAAAAATGCTAATAATATTTGTAAATTTTGAAGTCTGAATATGTTTAGGGTCCATGTCTTTAAATAAATGCAATTAAACTAGCCCATAATACGTTTTAGCTTAGATAAGTAAGCACCTGTACAGTAAATCATCTCCAGTTCAAAGGCTTCTTGTAGTATGAGAGCAGTTTTTAGTATAATAGCAATCAATACTTGATGGGCAGTATTTTTACTAAGTTCAGTGCTTAGAACACTTACTTTTTTTTGTCCAGCATTAGTACAGTATAGGGATACTATTTGTCTTTTTCTGATGAGATCTAAAATTCAATAAAATTAGCACAGATCTTTTGGTTAATAACATTGAGTTTCCAGTGGGACATATACAATTGCTGTAAATAAATAATAAAAATAATTTTATTTTAGAGTGATATTACAGGGAAAGGAGATGCTTGCGATGCAATTATTTACAGTGTATGCATACGTTGCATTATGTGTTATCTTGGAACGTGTTCCCTAAAATTTGATGTCTAAAGTTCCATTCACTTACCCTTTATCATATTTATTTATTTCCAAAATGTTTTAGCTTAGAGTTTATATATTCTTTCGAGGACACAGTTGCAAAATGTATTTAAAACATTGTCAGCCGCATAATTTCCCGTCTCTGTGTGTTTATTGAAGACTGGGACAGGGAGAAGCTGCTGGAGGCGTGGATGTCTAACCCGGAGAACTGCTGCCAGCGTTCGGGGGTGCAGATGCCCACTCCCCCCCCAAGCGGGTACAACGCCTGGGACACGCTGCCGTCCCCGCGCACCCCGCGCACCACCCGCTCCTCCATAACCTCCCCGGACGAAACCAGCCCCTCGCCAGGAGACCTGGAGACAGCTGTGGTAAGTTTATAAATAGATCTGAAGCAAAAGGGCTTGTTTCTAAACATAGCACACCTACGCCGAGGGGGGAGCTGCCTCCTCCTCTCATTCTGAAAATGCCTTTGTCGGGGTCTGAAGTGTTTCTCTTCCCGGAGCGCTGGGCAGAGGAGTTGTTGGCACCTCAGACATTCCCCATAATATTACAGTTGAGCACCAGGCTGGTATGAAGCACTCTCCTTTCACCTGGGCTGTCACCCACAAGGCAGAGTTCCAGCCAGCTACAGGCGCACCGGGGCATTCGGCTCTTTCCAGCTGCTCTTCTCCTCTCCTGCTCACCAAGCTGTTCACCCTCACTGTTTCCATTTCCCTGCATGTACTCAGTGGTGGGAACCCTGCCTTTTGAAATTTTTTTCTTTAGAAAACAAAATTCTCTTTGTCTGCGTTCTGAAATGTCAGCCTACTAGCATACTGTAAGCTTATAATTACTTCTACTATGTGTGGGCTGCTGCAGGCAGTTTACAAGGCTATTGCAAATTTGAAATATGAAAGTGCCTTTCAGTAAAATCAGTGTGGTTCTTTGGGAAGACAGAGTTCTCTTTTTAATAATCCACAGCTGCAGCATTGGAAAACTTTTGCTCTGTGACCTAAGCATTTTTCTAGAATTATTATATGCAGTCTTGCAAATGGATCATCCCTAGATCTCGTGTTAAAATTAAGATTTTTGCATTCCTTCGTAGAAATCTTTTATTTCTTAATTTCTAAAATGCTGAAGCTCTATAGAAGGGATGATGTTATCGTACATTTATTTACATGAGCAGTTAAATACTGTCCAGGAATGTTTCCTAATTAAAGTGTGCAATGAAAGATTACTTGTTTTCAGTTTTACATTGTGTGTTTTGTTTGTCATTGATGGTCCATAAGCCAGGGGAGCAGGTTTGCATAATGATTGCCATCCTAGATCTAGAGTGTCTAAATCCAAATCCAAGGTTATTCAGTTAGTATTCCTGTTCAATTAAAAATCTTATAAAGAGATACCAAAATAATATTTTCCAAATCTTGTTTATGAAATAATACATATTTTTCTGAGGTCTCTCATTTTGGCAGAAAATGAAAACTAAAAGGAATAGATAAAAGAAAACCACAAGCTATAAAGCTCCTTTTCAGATTTTGCATTTACATCCTCTTATAATTAAAACCGTGCCATTAAATGTTCTGTACTTGATATTTTGAACTCATGGCTTCATGAAATTACTTAAAGTTACATTTCAAACAAAACTGAAAACTCGTGTAAATTTTATAGTGAACATTTTTGATGCGTTGTCAACTTCTAAAATACTTGATTTTGTCAAGACAATAGGCTGAAATGACTGAATCAACAATAAGTGCCCTCATCAGTTTTTACACTTCAAATGCCGACTTTTTTGGTTTTTCATCCATATGTTTTCAGAGTAAAGGTCTTAATGTTATTTTTTCTGTAGTACCCAGTTGTATAAAATTCAGTAGTGGTATCTTCTGCTGAAGTATTTGGAGCTTAACTTACTCTATTTTAATCGAAAGCCTCAAATACTAAAAAAATAGTATTCAAGTAGATTATTACTTAAAATAGGTGCTGCTCTTGCACAACCAAATTGCTCTGCCCTGATTTGGACCTGATTGTGTGAGATGCTAAATGTTTCCTGTAGCCTCTGTCATCTCCAAGCTCCATTTCTGGCTGCCTGTGAAGCTGATGAAAAATTCAGGTCCGTTTTGTCCCTCGAACTCTAACATTGAAGTCCCGGTGCTCCGCAGCGTAAAGGACTTACTGAGCTGGAGGACACAATGGAAGGCAACCCAAAATGTGCTGTTTGCATGGGGAGGTAGAGAAACTGGGATACCTAATCTTTCCCGTTTCTATTTGTATAGCTTAAGTAGCTTTTTTTTCTGGTTACAGTTAGATTTTTTTCCCCTACTGAGCACTTCTTTGAATTTTCGCTGAGATTTTCCAACGTAACTTAGCCCGCTAACAATATGAAAAGCTTTAGAGTATTTCTTAATCAGAAGTACTTTTTTCATCTACAGTGTGGCATTTGTATGTGTAATATTTCTGTATTTGAAGACCCAGTGGATATGCCTTGTGGGCACGACTTCTGCAGAGCATGCTGGGAGGCGTGAGTATATGCCCTTTTCTATCTTTTGAGAAACTTTCTCACTTGCATTTTGAAGAGGAAAGGACAGAGACCATAAACAGTTAATGTTAAACCACAGTGTGGATTTCAAAGAGTTTCTGGTTTGACTCTATTGAATATTTAAGTGGCCATCAACTGTTTTAGGCTCACATAATGCTTGTTTTGCTGATTCAGCAAAACTCTTAAGCCAATGTTTAAAGCCTGTGTGTGAATAGATGACCCTGTGCTTCCCTTGCTCAGTGTATGTGCTGCTGCCAGCGCTGGGGTTCACATATTCTAAGCTGAGCACGTGCTCAATTCCATCTCTTAGTTTAGCACACTGAACTCAGGCATAGTAAATCCATTTCCAGTCAGAAAACCAATTAAAATATTTTCTTACATTGAGGGCTGATAACCGAGGAGTAGATTTAGCTTAAAAGTTCTGGTAGTGTAATGCTCTTGTTATGACTTTTTTTTTTAAGTCAGAATAGTCATGCTAATAAAAACCTTAGACATGGATAATTATGCTGGTAAAAATATTAATCATAGTTCCCAGGAGTAAATATATCTGTATGCAGTATCTTTGTATTCATCCTTGTCCCCATTCAGGAGATTGTGCTACTAGAACTGTACCTCTGTAGTGTCTGGTGACGGTGTCGTGCCAGCACGGCTGGTCCTGCTGCAGATCAGCCCAGTTTATACCAACCCAGTCATCCTGTGTTAGGGAAGAGCACTTTCTCTTCCTTATGAGCTTTTAGAAGGCAGTTCTTTTCAGTGGCAAGGAAATTAATAGTTCTGTTGCCTTGCAAATGGTTACACAGCGATGTAGAAGTCACCAGGAGATCACTGGCTTGACATGATGCTTCTAATTTGGGTGCTGGACTGTGTGTGCTGTGACTTGTGCCTGCACTCAGAGCTACAGCTCAATGTCAAGTGCTTGGGGTGGCACATCCAGGGTGGGATTCATCTTTCTGAGCCAGTCATCCCTAAGTCACTCGGATCATAGCCAGGACTGTTAGCCCTTCTAAGATACGACTCTAAGACGGGATGAGTTGGCAACTCTCTCTACCTTAACTATTAAAGGATCCCAGGTGACTAACTTAGACTAACTTTAGATGATTAAAGTTAGATGAGATGAGTGTCATCTATGATGTCAGATTAGTAAATTACAGCTTTTAAACTTGTGCGCTGCTAGTTCAAGTCCACTTTCAGCAGATCTCTGTGCTCCTTCTGTCTCGCATTCTGGTGCTTTGGGACTCTAACAGTCTCCATTTAGAAATTTGTTTTCAAGAGCAGACCCATTTTGACTAGCACAGTTGTAAAAATTAATTGCATATCAAATTAATTATTGCTTAGATTAGTTACACTTACATGTTCCATTTCTGATTTAAGTTAGAAGTAATACTCAGTTTAATTAAATATTGCACAGCTGTCTGATAAATGGCAAGGATGGAAACCACAAACAGATAGGGCTCAGCGTAGCTGATGGTGCTCACTTTTGAACCATGGCAGTTTTCCCTTGGTTTTTTTTTTTTATAATGATGCTGTTCATCAAATCTGTAGCCCTTCTGAGCAGAAAGGGACATTTCCTATTGTTTGTTTAAAAATTGACTAATGTGAATATATATGAACCTAGTATAAAGTATTCAGCAGCCTTTTAATTTTTACTTTTTATTCACAAATACTGACTGACAAAATTCTGGCAGATTTTTGAATCTGAAAATTCAGGAGGGTGAAGCTCACAACATTTTTTGCCCAGCATATGATTGTTTCCAGCTTGTGCCTGTAGACATCATAGAAAGTGTGGTTTCCAAGGAGATGGACAAAAGATACCTTCAGTTTGACATTAAGGTAAATTATCAAACTGTTCTTGTACTCTTGAACCCTATTTAGTTTTATAAAAAATAACTTAGAACTTCTATGTGAAATGCTGCAATATACCTGTAACTTTCCCAGTAGAAATTAATACATTAATATGTACACTGAATTACTGGATGTCTTATATGTCATAATATCAGTGTTTGATATATCACTGATAAAAAAGAAAGAGCGTTATATTTATTCCGTAAGCACAAATTCAGTACTTCTATAATGTGTAACCTAATGCAGTATTGATAAAATTTGATGGTACTAATGTTTGTAACGGGTGATACAAAGCTTTTAATCAGCCAGAATTGTTTGTGTTGAAAATCTAAAATTTTAAGAGTTTTTGGATTATTTTTATTACCAAGAGACTGTTTACATTCAGAAATAGTACCTGTTTCCATTTAAAAAATTTATTAGTACAAGTGAATTACTTTTTTCCCATCCAATGCTTGTTATGAATCCTACATATAGGAAGGGAAGTAGGAAAACCTTGATTTGGTTTTCCCGATTTTTTTAAATGTTTATTTCCATCATTGCAAGTTTTTTTTAAAACCAATCTTTTAATTCAGCCCTTTTCTTTTATACTAGTGTAGTAATGAACCGGTTTTCAAGATAATGTACTGCTTTATCAGTGGTGCCAGGGCAAAAGTGTGACAAGTCTCTTTAATACACAGCAACAGACTCGTACACAGTAAGATGCACATTAAATGACCAGGTCAGATTAACCTTTTACCTCTTCATATTGCAAGTGGCTGGTGATCAGCATAGGCTTGAAGCAAAGTAGTGAAAGTTCTTTTTCCTCCTCATTTATTAGATGTAAGTTTTACAAAAGAAGACCTGCTACATTAACCAAAAAAGATGGGAGGTAAATTCCTGAGTTATCTAGTTCTGATTTCAAGTTATTGTGGGTGGGGTACATTGTGGGATTTTTGTTTTAATCAATAAGATTTTAATTCTTTTCATCTACAAGAGTTGGCTCTGAGTGCATTGCCAGTGCCTATATACTGGAAATTTGCAGTAAGCCATATAAAAAAGGAATCATCTTGCATTGAACAAATTCTGAACATTTTGTCTGGGATGTAAGTCATTTGCATCTTAGTGTAAGTCTGGAGCACTGTTGTTATTAAAAAAAATAATAAGGTGGAGATTAAGTTATTCCTGTTTTATAACTTTTTAAAAGTCTGTCAAAGTAGCTACAAGGTTGTCCTTACGCTTTTTGGCTTTGTTCCTTCAGAGGAAGATTATGAACACAATTGTTTTATATCAATGGTGGACTCTGATCTTATGTGGTAAAATATTTTCCTTTTTTTTTCCCCAGGCCTTTGTTGAAAATAATCCTGCTATTAAATGGTGTCCTATACCGGGCTGTGAAAGAGCAGTAAGGCTCACAAGACAAGGGTCGAATTCATCAGGATCAGATACGCTTAGTTTCCCCATGCTAAAAGCCCCTGCTGTAGACTGTGGAAAAGGACATCTTTTCTGCTGGTGAGTACTGCAACCTTATCTATGTAAACTCACAGTCACTGCTGTTCCAGGGATTAATTAAAAAGTCCCACTTAGAACCAAGTGTGCAAGAAACATTTGTGTGGGATGGTGTGTGAGGTACTGTCCTGTACCCATGCACAAAATGACCTAATGTGGCAAAACGGTGGTGAGGAGTGTTGCGATGTTCTGTTCTAACAGGGCAGAGGAGAAGTGGGATTTTTGTGTCTGTCTGGATAGTTGTAGTATAACTGAAACACGGCACGTTCTGAATTGTAGCACAGAAAATTGGCTGGTTTTAGCTCTTTCTGAATTTTGGTAAAATCACCTCGTAGAACCTGGAGTTTAAGCAGGACTGTGGAGGACCTTTTGGTTAATAGACAGCTGTTCTATTTGCAGGGTCACTCCAATCATTGTTCCACTTCAGGATCAGCACTTTTTCTTTATGTTGTCTGACAGTTTAAGGCTATTGTAGTGGGATATCCTTTTTGCTGTTGGAAAATCAAAAACAGTCAACCAAAGTATAGACATTCAGACAAGCTGAGTAATCCTTCTTTTCATTTTTCAATTGAAACCATGATGCAGGAAGAGATCCCGAATAATCTGCTTGATTCCAAATATCGTAAGACTTTTAATGAAAGGTGCTTCTGATTTTAGTTCTTTACCCATATAAATGGAAAGGAAGAAGGAACAAGAGGAAAGCAGACATAACGAATCTACCACAAAAGCCAGAAAACAGAACTTTTCTGAAAGAGGTTGTTCACAGTGGATGGAGAACTTGGAAAGAAACAAATCCTGTAGAAACAAACCACAAAACATTTTTTACCAATGAATGTATAACAAACCTTAGTGCTATTCCACAAGAAGGTACCACCCTCTCATCCTTGCTTCTGATTACAGACAAAGAATCATTTTTTTCCGTTAACTCAAACGACAGAGCTTGAGACCACTTTAGTGTAACATTGACATGGTCCTTTAACTTGTTGAAACTTGCTGCAGTTTTATTGAGTATGTACAGCACTTTCCAATGAACCATCCGCCGCGTGGGGCGGGAGGCGCGCCGGGAGGGCTGGCTCTGTTAATGGTCGCAGCCCCTTGATCTTAGTTCCCTTCACTCAGTGCTGTCAGGGACTCTATCCAAAAGTTCTACAAGCAGTAGGCTCAATGCTCTTACTCTAGTAGAATGACATCCCAGTATAAAAATCCTTGTTTTGGAGTGGGCTGAGGAAAGAACTTCCTCCATGAGAAGTTGTTCTTTAACACTCTGTTGTGACTGTCACATAGATCCAGATATAGATACAAGATTTATATATGATTGCACTTCATTAAAAAACTGCATATTTATAAATCTGAAAACATCAGAGACACAACCTTCCCCACGCCCAGAGAAAGACTGATTAATCAGCTTTTAACTTAGACCTGAGTTTATTAAAGTTAATTTTTGCTAGTTTCAGTCCTTTCTGGGAACAAACACTGTCTGAGAGGCCTTGGCTCTCTGGAAGCCAAGGGTTTTCATGCACTATGGTGCTGTACGGAGCCGAAGGGCATCCATTCTCAGCCAGGGCTGAGACTGCATTGTCCCAGACTGGTTACTCATTCCAGTGCAGTCTGTCCCAGCTACAGATCTGAAGCGTGTTCAAACCAGAGATCCTCGTGTAGTGAATTTGAGCTTGTTTAGTAGCAGACTAGACAGTGGGGAAAAAAGTTGAAAACTGTTGTAACATGTTCTTTGTCCTTCCTTAAGAGCGGACAGCAGTGACCCGGAGGGTATTGGTGTAGCCTCTGAATCTGTGCTGCAGAGAGCAGGTCACCAATGGGTCTGCAGAAAACTTGTGTGTGCTCTGATGCAGCCGGTGCCTATCTGGAATATACTCCCTCTGAATTGTTTTGTTTGTTGTGGCAGATGTCTGAGACTATTTGCTGTTACTTCAGTAAAAAAGGGAGTTGTTACAAATCCAGAGCTTATGTTGATACGTCCACACTGAAGCACCATCTGGAAGCGGTATATCTGGCATCCTCAAAGCTAGTAGTAGCTTCAAGAGAAGCTCAAGGGACTTATTTCTCCACTGTGTCCGTGTAACTAAGTTAAAGTCCCCGTTTAAGAGACTGATGGAAACAGTAAACAACCATAAATACTTAATGCTGTGTTGCAGGGCTTGGATCTTCTTCCAGATTGAAAGCTTAATTCTAGTTAAAGATTAATTATTACAACTGAATAGATGCAAGTAATTATGCATAAAATGCATCTTGGGTATAGCGAATGACCTAGTTTTGGATAGTCTCTTTATTTTGGTTTACCTTTATTACAGAAACTATACTAGCACTTCCTGTGGCACTAAAATTGTACCTGGGCATAACTCAAACAAACTGCAAAACAGCTGATTTATTTCAGATTGTAATTTTAAAAAGTTCATTTCCTTTCCTGTCTCATTTAAATTCTTTATTAATCTTAATACTGATCATCTATGTTTGTGAGCAAGTAGTCTAAGAGTATTTTGAAATAATGTTAATTGGATGGCTTTTTATCTTCCTGACTTAATTAAAGTTTGAGGATGTCTTGATAAGTTTTATATTTTTTAACTTGAACCAAGTTTAACTTTAAGTCTCTAAATGGTAAGTAATTGTGTGTACACCTTCATTTTCAGGGAATGTCTTGGTGAAGCACATGAACCTTGTGACTGCCAGACCTGGAAGGACTGGCTACAGAAAGTATCTGAAATGAAACCAGAAGAACGTAAGAGTCATTCCGGGAAATGGGAAGGAGATAGTTATTTTTTTTTGGTGTTGTTATTTTTTTGTTTTAGAGGGATTTTTTAGTTGCATTATGTAAAAACTCTACATTGGTTGAAAAGCCAGGTAAAAAAGGAAGAAAATTAAACCCCTCAATGAGGGGCTGCTTCACGTTTCAGCTGCATATTAGGCATAAATCCATAAATCCCCATAAATCCACATTTGTTCAGATAGGACATACAAAATTCTTTTCCCTTCTGCTTCAGCTTTGTTTCATTAATTAATTGATTGATTCCTTAATATAACTTCATTTGCCCTGGCAATTTTAGATCTTTTAGCCCAGCCTGCACTTCTGTTTGAGTCGTGTTCCATGCAGTTGTTTGTGTACTTTAAAACTAATTCAAGCCGACAGGTGATAATAATAGTAAGGCTGAGGGTGAATTGCAAGGGGGTTGTGGGGAATGGCTTGATGATAAATAACTTTCACTGAAAAAACTAATAAGGGTTGGGTTTACACAGGACAGACATTTTCTTGGTCAACATTAACAAAAAAAATTGAAGATTGACAGTAATTTGAATAAAAACTAACTTAACGTGGTTACCACAGTTCAGAGCCTTCCCATAATATGTTATAAATACTCCAGAAAGCATAAAAAAATGTTATCAAGGCAAAATACACCATACCTTGTGAAACTATGCCAGTCTTTCTCATATATGTGTTTTCTCATTTATTTATTATAAATGTCATATATAATATATATAGATTTATGTAGAAATATGTGTGGAAATAATATGTGTAATAATATTATATGTGATATGTATAAATTAGAAAATGTGTACATTTATATTTGTGAGAAATATATACAGTGAAGAATTACAATATTCTGTCAAGAAACGGGTGAACATATATCTTTCGTAATCTGATTTTCACAAAAGATCACCGAAGTACCATTTTAACTTCTCTGTTTTCACACGCTCCGTATCCTCCTGTCGCCCTGACGAAGTTGTGGGGGTGAGTGAGGCCTACGAAGATGCTGCCAATTGCCTGTGGTTACTAACGAACTCCAAACCCTGCGCCAACTGCAAATCCCCGATTCAGAAGAACGAGGGCTGCAACCACATGCAATGTGCAAAGGTGAGAAAGACCCCTCATAAAACCTGTTGAGAAACCCTAACTGGGGCCACGCGTGCCTTTCGGGAGCACAGACATCCCAAACCTCTGAGGAGTCACGCCAGAGGTTTAACAGAGCCCGTTGTAGGAGTTAGATAGTTTGCAAATGGCAGGTTACAGGTATTCAGAAAATGTTTCATACATCATATAATCTCTTTGGCTGGCAGGTGAACATTGTAATGATCTACATTGCATAAACACCTCAGAATTACTGGCAATACAGTATGAAACTTAAGGAAAGAGAAATAATTGATAGTTTAATCATCATTAATCATGTAGAAGAGAACATTTTTAGTTGGCAGAAGATTAAACATTTTAAGGATTGGTAAGCTCTAACGAAGGCTTTGCCTTGCTACTTTTTTCTTTGGCTTTTTTTCTCTAACATAGCAATAAATCAGAGAAGATTTAACGGAGAACTGTAACAGTAGGGATGAAAAGACAGCAAAGAGTAATTCCAAAAGAAACTTATTGGTAACAGCAGCCAAAAAATTAGTCATGAGTTTGCACTATGATGCTACCAAAATAGAAAAAATATTTTTTGCCATGAGTTCAGTATCACTTGAGAATGCTTTTTCTCTCAAATTAGTTAAAAGCTGCATATTTAGAATACTGTTTCTTTATGTCAGAAATGCCTTATATAACTACAGCTCCTTGAGGAGCATCATTAAAGATAAGAAAGTAGCACACACGTGACACAGTTCAGCTCCAATGAAAAGCTAAGAGATTTAGAAAGTAGTTTTTCTGGAAATGTGTTAGTCTCTCTCCATTGCTATGCACATGCCATTTTCTTTATATTGTCATCACATAGCCCCTCTCGTTCTGTGATACGAATTGAGGGTTGGGGGTTTTTTTGGTGCTGTTTCTTTGGTTTTGTCTGTGGTGGCAGAGACTTTGATTTATGCCAAGCTTGCTGGGTTTTCTGTTTTTTCTTCTTAAATAATTTTGAAAAGAGCTCATAAATTCCATAGTGCTAAAAACTGTACAAAGTGTGTTTGTTGCAGCTTTTGCCAGGGAGCTCATCTCAATCAAACAGGCTGGAGAAGACATCGGCCATTGAACAGTGCTGAGTGTAGGTTAGTCAATGCAGTACCGTTCTGAGGCACTGGCTCTCAACCACAGTTCTCTTTTCTTCTTCGATGCTGTCCCTGATAAACAGCCCAAAGTGTCCTTAGCACAGCCAGATTCCCTTGGTGGTGGAGAAATCTCTGCAAACAGAAGCCGCCTCCCCTCAGCCTGGCAAGGAAGGAGAGGAGGGGTGTCCTCAAGCTCATTGCAAGGCTCAGGAACGGGGTATCGTGGTCACCTCGCTTGTCCCTTCCTCCGCTGAAGGAAGGGTCTGTGGTGGAGCTTCTGCCGTTGCTGCAGAGAGGTCTGCTAGAGCCTGATGAGCTGCAGTTGCCCCCGAGCAGCACAGGCCTGTGCCTGCTGTCGAGGAGGACATGCTTCTCATAAAATCACACTTCTGTGCTTAAGCAGCATCATACTGTTTTATGAGCACAATTTCTAAGGAGACAAGGCTTAGGCAGTCCTGCCCTTGCACTCCCCTGCCTGTAGTAGTTTTTAACCTGCTGGGTACTCTGGACGAGATGTGAAGCAACAGGAGGGGGCTCTTGGGCATTAAATTACTGTGAGTTTCATGACACTGGTAGCTGTATGGTGCAGGGGCTTAATTTGTGCTGCCACCAAGAGAGAGGCTGAAACACCTGCTCGGTGGTTACCTCTTCTGCTTGGCTTGGGCAGCAGATGAGACTTGTTCCACCTGGGCAGTGCTGACCCACAGGGTGGCCATAAGGGCTCGTAAAACAGAGCTCAGGGGGTGGGAGATGTAGAGAAACAGGTGATGTGGTTTTGGATATTTAATGAGACTGGGGTGTCAGAGGAGGGTCAGGGAACACTGGGGGAACCTTGAGTTTGTGAGGAGGCCTTTGGAGATGTGAGAGATTAGGAGATATGTATAGTGGAGTGGCCATGGAGGGAGATAATTGGGGAGAGGTGAGATTATTGCAGTAGGAGCATAAACATATAAATTAATAGGAAGTCAAGTTTTATTAGTTCTGTTGCTTGTGAAAGACCTTGTTTCATACCATTGTTTGAATGTTTCATAATTATTTTCTTATAATGAATATGAGTGGTTTTGAATGATAGGCAAATGATGCAGTGATGCACATTTAACACTTTTATACATAATTATTCTCATACTTCATTTTCAGCATTCATCTTACCATTTTGTGCAAGCAAGCAGCTTCAAAACATGTTTAAGAACAAAGAAGGTGCAGCACAAAACCAAGAAGAAATAAAATTAGCAAAAGCACAATGCAAGAATTAGATTTCATTTCTTCCTCTAATATCTGATTGTGTAAAACTGCTACCTATAAAGAAATCCAGTATGGACTGAATATTCCTGTAAAGGTTAAAGTTAGCAAAGAGAGAAAAATGCTACTTAATTTATCAAATTCCAATAATAATAGTAATGGCTTCATATTAACCAATGTAAATTTTTGCTTTGCTATTTCAGAATTTTTTTTAGCTCATCTGTAGAACAGATGACACAAACAGCATTCGCCAAGTTTGTTGTGAAGTCTTTTGCCCAGCCATCCATAAATAGCTTCCAAATATTTTGAAATAAACTAGCTGAGAACTCAGTGCTGAGTTGAGAACAATTAATACGGTTTGATCTTCTCTGGTGCAGAGAGGCCCAGATAAGTCAGATCTCCTTGTAAAGAGTTAGTTACCTATTTTGAAAGCTCTCTGCTCAGTCGATGCAGAAAAGGTGCACCTTCGGTGTAATCACTCTGCAACGTTTATGTTCTGGTTTCTTCTCTCTTGCTGAGTAATTGTTATTAATATTTTGCATTAGGAACACCACATGACAACAATACCAGTAATCACTTTTTTTTAAATGATATTAGGAAAAAAATCACTCTTTCTCATGAACAGTTTCTGTGTTGCTTAAAAAAAGGCACTGCCTTTTTTTAAAACAATAACAAAAACCCAGGCTTGATCAGCTATATTTATAATTTGATTTATTTCATTGACTTAAAACTTAACTTGTAGATCCAATGCCACCTTGTGATCCAAGGAACAAAAATTATGACTGACATGGTTTGATAAGCCAGATCTTCTGTAGTAGTTAAAATAGGAAGGAGAGTCCCTACAATTTTTTTTGACCATAAGCACACTCAGAATGATGTTAATTCAGTTGTTCATGGAGGAATAATAATGCGTAACTGCAAATATACAATATATCAATGTCTGGGTTTTTTTTTTTTCCCCTTGTTCCTTTTTTTTTCTGAAGTGCAAATATGACTTTTGCTGGATCTGCTTAGAAGAATGGAAGAAGCACAGTTCTTCCACTGGGGGCTACTACAGATGCACTCGCTATGAGGTTATCCAACACGTAGAGGAACAATCCAAGGAGATGACAGTAGAGGTAAGAAATTAATGTGTGTGTTTGAAAAATAGCGCTACGGCTGCAATTTTCTATGTAGGATACATTTCATCAAAACTCTTCCAAGCACGAGATCTAAATGGAAAAATATGATCTTAAATATATCAAAGAGACAGAAAGAAAACACTGCTTATTTGTGGACAGAAACATAAGATTTGGTTCTGCTTTTGGCTTTGGTGACAACTGCCAGTGACTTTACTAAAGTTATTTGACTTCTCTGTGCCACGCTTTCCTTTTGTGAAGTGGGCTGTAATTAGCTGCTGTGCACTACATGCCTTGACGCTGGCATTTGGAAAATCTGCTTAAATAGCGTGCACACACAGTGCACCAGCTCTTTGGCTACAGCATTGGCAGACACCTGAATTTCAAACATGACATTTTTTTCTTTATTTACCTGGCACTCATCAGCCCTGTGTATGATGCTGTATGTGTAGTGGGAATAGAAACAGTTGGTTATGTAATTATATCTAATGGTGATTGCTAAATTAAATCATAAGTTTTATCTTGGTTTCTTTTGTTTCCCCATTATTTTCCAGGCTGAAAAGAAGCATAGAAGATTTCAAGAGCTTGATAGGTTTATGCACTATTACACAAGATTTAAGAACCATGAACTTAGCTACCAGGTGTGGGTCAAGCCATTTTTACTGATTTGGGTTTCTATTTTATTAATCCAAAAATAATTATCTTACAGCATTTTAATTATTTTCTTTTTCTAGTTAGAACAGCGCCTTCTAAAAACAGCCAAAGAAAAGATGGAGCAGTTGAGTAGGGCTCTCAGTGGAAGTAAGTATTTGCTGTGATCTATGAATTTGATTTGAAATCACATCAACTCTGTCACGGCTAAACCTTTGGGGGCTTTTGTATAGAGCTCACATCAGCCTGCTGTGTGGTGTGATCTCCCCATTACATGAATTCATAAGCAGTGGGTGAAAGCTAAATGCTTCCTATTCCAGAGACTGGAGGAAAAAGTAGCCTTAGGAAGGGGGAGAAGCTAATATTCTGTGCTCGCTTCCTTTAGTGAGAACTCTGTGCAGTCTTTGAGAACTTGCTGCTGTGTACTTGCAAACTATTTAACTGCCATGCACATAAATTTTATTTTGCAGGAAAGTCCTTATGCTTAAAGAAATGCTGACATCAGCTGGAAAATATTTTCACAATGCTTGTTTTATCTTGCAGCTGAGGGAGGTTGTCCTGATACCACATTCATTGAAGATGCAGTGCAAGAGCTTCTAAAAACCCGCCGCATTCTTAAGTGTTCTTATCCATATGGATTCTTTTTGGAGCCTAAAAGCACAAAGAAAGAAATATTTGAACTTATGCAGGTAACACATGCGTATATTTTCCTTTTCTAATGTTACTTTTTTGGGTAATATTAGTTATCAGTGTCTTTTTGCCATTTTTGTAGTGTAAAACTGATACACGCATTTCGTATTTGTAACTAAGTTTGGAAAATTAGTGCATTTTTATTCCTCCGTGGCACAATAGCTTTTAGTTCAATTTTAGAATGAATGAAAAACAATGCTGCTGAAAAAGGAAAGGGATAAAGACAGGTGGAAGGGAAAAGAAAGGAAATTATTTACTGTTAATCACTGTACTGAGGATAGCATTTTAGCTTCAGATCTCATCTTCTCTTTCTAGCACCTCTTTTCTGATGTGTCTGAAGAGGGGGTGGGGGTAAAACTGGGGAGTCCCTGGGTGGGGGCAGGGGCTGCTGCCTCCTTTCCTTTCCTGTGGAGCCCCTGAAGATGCTCCATCCGTGTGAGCGCAGGGAAGCCCTGTTGCAAGCTGGAGGACAGCACTTAGGGCAGTGAAAGTGTAGGGTAGAAGGGCAGACATTTTAGGGTGTTTTGGTATTTCAGATGGTATTTCCAGGAAAATGGGTATCGTTCTGCTCAGTATTTATAGTGTAGAGCTCTGCCTGATTTTAATTTTTTTGTAAAATGATATTATCCTGTATTTATTAACTATTTCAGACAGACCTAGAAATGGTCACCGAAGACCTTGCACAGAAAGTGAACAGGCCTTACCTTCGGACTCCTCGCCATAAAATCATCCGTGCGGCGTGTCTGGTGCAGCAGAAGCGGCAGGAGTTCCTGGCCTCCGTGGCCCGCGGCGTGGCTCCTGCCGACTCTCCGGAAGCGCCCAGGCGCAGGTAACCCAGCCAGAACCCTGCCCATGTCAGAAAAGCTGCCAAAGCAGGTGAAGCCCCCATCATTCTTTTATGGTGAGGAAAGTGAGCTGGTAAACGAGACGGTTGTAAATCACCAGATAGTGACGTTGTCTTGGACACTTGATCCTTGTGGAGTTACAACTTTTCACTGAGGAAAGATGTGCTTGAGAATCACTGCTCTGTATGTTGCAGCCTGAATTGCTTCCCCATTTATGATATATTAATGATTAGGTGTTGGGGCTTCCATTTCACCTTCAAGATTGTCACTAAATACGTGGTACACTCCAAAAATCTATAAGTATTTGCTAAAAATATTGAGCCGTTCTGGAATAGTCACGTGTTTTTTAAATGAATTTTGAGGTAAGAATTAAAGCAGAGGACTTCTTAAGATTTAGAGAGTTACAATTGCACTACTTTTTAAATGTTGATAGGTTTTGAAGCTCTGGAGGTTGTTCATACTTCGTTCTACTTCTAAACTTTATGGTATATCTCTTAATTTCATAGCTTTGCTGGTGGAACATGGGATTGGGAATATTTAGGATTTGCATCGCCCGAGGTAAAATATTTCTTTTCATTTTCTTAACTCCTGCATATTCTAGAAAAACAGGTATGATTGCAATCTGCATGAAGAGCTTCCTTATTTTGATTCAAAGCATTTCAAGTTGGTTTAAGCTTACAATTTTATTTATTTCACAATAGAAGGAAATATATTCATAGCTAATTGTGCAGTGACTCTAAATAATGTCTCTAACGTGGATATAGTTATTTAAGGTGGCAGTAGACAAGCTATGTCTAGCTGGTGTCTATGTGCTGGGGAACCTTAAAGTAATAAATATATGAAATCGCGTAGATTAATTTTGAATGCAACATCAGTTCAGCAGAATTTGACAAAAAGCCTAAGAAATTTCCATCCTTCTTTCACAATCCAACAAAAATATGCAGACACACACCTAAATATTGTTAGCTATGTGAAATGTTTTTTTTTGGTTTTATGTATTGAAGCAGGATGGAAATGGCATACTCAGATGAATTGAACTTCTGCTACTTAACCTAGAATGAAAATTATCATTTCAAAAATGAATATTCCACTACCTATATATGGGAAAGAGTAAATAATTTTCAAGACTCCACTAAAATATGAGAAGCTTCCTGTAAAGCTTTCTTTTATCATCGTAATTTTTATTTAATATTTTGAGAACATTAGATTAAAGCATTCAGTCAGGAAGGAGACTTCATTTCAGCATTTCCTGGGTGCTGTTTTCCTTCTAGCTAGTCATTTAAAATTATCCTGGAAAACTCCATGTACTTTTTCTATATATTTCCTTTGCTATTGTTTTCGGTGAACATCACACTGTTGAGAAAATAGCTTGCTTCTCTACAAAAGATCAGCTTGATTCTCCTGTCTAGTTCCTATAGTCCTTTCTTTTGAAATAATTCCCCATTTGATAATATCAAGCTTGTTGTGATGTTACTGTATCATCAGTGGAACTGGTTATGAGAAAGAGCTGATAAGAGATACGTGGATAAGCTGTCCGGCAGTAGGTGCCATTGCAGTCGTGCTTAGATGATGGCTTATGGGATGTTATGATTTGCCTAAATGTGGTACTGTATGATGCAAGTTGATTTCTTTGCTACGTAGCTATCAAGGATACTTGCAACCACCTCTGCTAAAGGAATTTGCTAGAATTAATAATAGTCATCTTTGTTTATTTTAGTGAATTTCACTTGAAATTTTTTTTACACAGAGCTGTGCTTTTACTAACAATTAGTAGAATGACTGTGTATAGCGGATTATTACAGAAAACAAAATCTCACTGATTTTAATAATGAACACTGCTTGTTGTAGAGCTTTGTGTGAAACAGTCATGTTCCTACCCAACAAAATTTAAATTTATTTTGCTACATATATAAAATTGTTCCAAGTAATCAGAAAGAAATTTTTTATCAGTAGTTATTAAGATATTTTTCTAAAGGTTAAAAAGCAACCAAAAGTTAAATGGCTGTTGGTAAAATCTATTATTTTATTGCAAACAGATGAGAGATAAGATTTGATAGGATTAATTAATCTTAGTGTTTAGTGATCATCTCCCATTAGTCCTTGTCTGATTCATAGTGATATAATTATATATTTTTTAATTAATTCAGTTATATTGTTCTGTATCAAGTTTTGCGTTTCTGCTGTTTGGGGCACTGCCTTCCACTTAAGAAATCCTCGAGCTCCCAAGGAGCTGGAATAGTATTTTAGAGAAGAATCCCTTCATGCTTGCCCTGTTTTTTATGCTCTTCCATAAGCACACACTACTAACCACAGATGAAGATAGAATATTGGGCTAAATGGACCTTTTGTCTGTACAGCTATTTTTATGTTCTTACAGTTTTCACGGATCATCCTACATAGATAAAAATCTGCCAACGCTGATGATTTTGTGACTATTCTTCTTGGCTTGCATATGTCATTATGAATAAGAACTTGGTCTGAAATGGTTTTTTTTCCATGTTTGAAACATGGAAAGACAACATACCATTCAAATAATACTAACAAGATGAATAAGATTGTTTTGTAAGAGAAATGACACTTCTGGATTTAAGTTTTAGATACTTCAGATGTTGAGACATTCTAGGATGAAGATCTGATGTAAGAAAGGAAAAGTAAAAGTAATGTTATCTTTCCCAGTTCATTTGGCCAAATGAAGCCTTTGGATTACAGATTTCCCAGCCTGGAGCTCAGGGAAATAAATAGCAGTATTCTTTTCTGAAGAGACAAGCTAGCACCTGTGTGTATATTTTTATTGCCCTGTGTAAATGAATAACTGAACTAAACAAAAGATCTTAACCTACACAGTCAGGTTCAATGTCAGCTGTACTAATCAAAAAACATATCTGGAGATTTGCCTTCAAGCATAAAAATTATTCTTTTAATATTAGGAAAGGTATGGAAATGAAAACATTTATTTCCAAGTATTAAGATAATTAACCCTTGGGATATTAGCTTGGTGTGGTCAAACATGAATCTTTTCCATAAGTGTTATATAAACTGTCTTTGGTAAATACACACAACGTGAGAAATTACAGGCTGCAGGAGTTCAAGTCCATATGGCACGACTCGTCAGCAGCCCAAGTTAGGCAAAAATATAGGAGATCTGCAATTCATGGAATTAAAATCCATCACAGTCTGTTCAGTAAAAGAGTATCAGCTGTGGCTTAAGAAGTTCCTGGAGGCTAGAAAAGTGTAACAAGTCCCGGTGTATGCCTGCCAGCTTTCTGCAGTCTTCTGAAGGTTATTTTCCAACGGCCGTCGCTGGCAGCAGGGACTCTGAGATAGTCTATTCATCTAATTCAGATTTATTGTTTTTATGTCTTAAAATCACTAGGTATATATTTATTAAAAAGTGTGACAGTGTGTGTATATAAAGTTTGGCATCAGAGCTTTTAAACAAAAATTGTGTACTTGAATTCTTTAAAAAGGGAGATTGCAAGTATTAAAATGTCGGTATTACGACAAGTATTTTTATTTGCGAAGTAATTACTTTCATAGATTTAGGATTACCTTGGGATATTTTTTTTTATTATTTATGTTAAGCATTGCATGATATAACTTGCAATTTATTTTTCTGAAAAAAGATGATTTTATAAAAAACATATAAAATCACACATTTTTGATAAAAATGTGGTGCTTGTTATATCAGAAAAATATTACTGCATGCCGCCCTGTATTTTGTAACCTTTGGTTTATGCAGGAATATGCTGAATTTCAGTATCGGAGGAGGCACAGGCAGCGTCGGCGTGGGGACATGCACAGTCTGCTGAGTAACACCCCGGACCCTGACGACCCCAGTGAGAGTACATTAGGTATGTTCCTGCCCAGGGCCGGCTGCTTTTCTGTTGCTGCTTCAGAAACTGCTGTTATTGACCACAGTGTTTGTTCTTCTGTGGACACACTTTAAACAAGTTTCAAACATGCTGCTGTATTTCCCAGGGTACAACATAAAGGTTTATTTTTGCTTTTCTGTATGTGATCTTGGAAGTGTTGCTGACCATTGTGGCTGCTCCTCTTTTCAAAGAGACATGCATTGATCTTTCCACTAACAACTCCTCACCTATTTAGAGCAGGTTTGCTTTTCTGAAATTTTGACTGGCACATAACTCATATGACAGTCTTCTCTATATACTGGCTCTTTTATGCCAAGTCAAAGGACCAGTTGTGCATAAAGAGTGTAGAAGAGGGTTCCTCTGCTGCAGGCCCGCTGGAAGGTAGCCACCAGGCCACATTCCAAAACCCTGCTCAGAAACTCCCGTATTGGCAAAGACAGCCAGGGAACAAGTTAGCTGTGCCTTGCAGCAGGGTGCTCCCCTGGGCAGTGCTAGGGCTGGTCACTGGAACTTGGCTGGGCTGTCTACATCCTGACAGCGGTGTTTGAAAAGGAATAAAAATAGCTCAAATCCAAATCATACCGTGACACCACTGCTTCAGAGCTGCCTGTCGTGTGCTGGGTCTCCAAGCCGCGCTGCACAAACCCTCATCGCTGTGTCTCATGAGCTTGAGTCCTGTACATAGCTTGTCCTTTGAAAAGAAAAGGAGAAGTCCTTTACTGAGGAAAAGTAAACAAGCACATTCTTTATATTAGAAACAGTAAAAAGAATTTTCATGACCTTTGATCCTTCCCTATTGCAAGTAAAATGCAAAACCATCTTGTTAGTTTAAGGACTAGAATTTGACTGAACGCTTGGATACTGTGCATACAGTGCATACTGTTAAAGCGTGCAAGAGAGCATTAGTTTGTCTCTCCTTATTTCATTTGGAATTTTGAAGTGGAAAATTCCATTTTCCAAAGTCAAAAGAGTTACATTTATTTTTATTACAGACCAGTTTTTCTGGAAACAGCATTTTATTTCTATTTTTTTGCTGGCTGTTTTAAGAAAACAGCAATGTCAGTAATTGCTGAGGTATACACTGATGACCCTACTCCTAATTGTGCTGCATTTTTTTGGTAAAAATTAATGTAATGTTAACATTACAGCTAAGTTGTTGTCTTTAGGAGAGTGGCGAAATGGGCAAATGTTGGTTGTAATCCACCTGCAAATGCATCCTGTATTGTATGCATGTGCTGATGTATATCGTGCTGACGGGCTCATGCTCCTGATGGCGTATCCCATCCTTTCCGAGAAGAAAATGGGTATTGAGAGCAGGAAGGCACAGAGGTGCCTGACACAGTGGGACTGGTGTGTTGCTACTGTGCAAGAGTTGGTGTTAGGGGTGTTTTGGAGTATTTCAGTCAGAGTGAGCAAAGCAATAAACTTACACTGCTGGAATCCAAAAGGAAGGAAGAGATTCTGTCAGTAAATAACAGTGGAGAAGGCTTCCTTGCTGGTTCTTCAACCGTTTTTGTTTCAATTGCCCAAACAGACACTCAGGAAGGTGGCAGTAGTAGAAGACATGGCACCTCCATGGTGAGTTCAGCTTCTATGGGTATTCTGCACAGCTCTTCGCTTCATGACTATACCCCTGTCAGTCGCTCTGAAAACCAGGATTCTCTTCAGGTATCTCCCCTAATCTCTTTTCCATTCTCTCTGCTTCACTTGCCTTCCTCTGCTCTGCTTTTCTGTGTCATTTTGTCTCTCTGCAAACTTTCTTAATTCTTCAACAAGAAAGGGAGAATCTAGGACAAGAAATTATACTTTCACACTGGTAAGAATCGCTAAACAATTACTAATGTAACAGTAGTCACTTTTTAAATTCTGTTGTCAACTGTGTCAGTAAAAATTGATCCTGATAAATGACATGTAGGAATAATGAATGAATTTCAGATTTGAGCCCAAATTACTTTTCATTCACAATATATAACAAGATGAAGATTTTATTCTGAAAGCATCCTTACGTATTTCCACAGGCTCTGAGTTCCTTGGATGAAGATGACCCAAACATCCTGCTAGCCATTCAGTTATCATTACAAGAATCTGGCCTGGCCATAGATGAAGAAACTAGAGACTTTCTAAATAACGAGGCATCTTTAGGAGCAATAGGTACCTCTTTGCCTACAAGACTGGACTCTGCTCCTATAAGCATAGATAATCCACGGGGTGCTCTGAGCAGCTCTGAGCTGTTAGAACTTGGTGACAGTCTGATAAGACTCGGTGCAGGCAATGATCCCTTTTCAGCTGATCGTCTCCACTCGCACCCCTGCAGCGACACAAGAAGTGGATTATACTCAACGTCTAGTGATGCTGATTCCAGCAGTCTAGATCCCAATACCAGTGAAAATCTACTTGGAAATATTATGGCCTGGTTTCATGACATGAACCCACAGAGTATTGCTCTGATCCCCTCAACAAGTACAGAGACGGATGAGGATTCACGGCAACCCAGTACTGAAGACGGGTCAGCAGGGCAACCAAACCTGACAGACACCGGGCTGGAGCCTCAGGAAGAGCACGCACTATTCGAGGATGCACTCAAGAATGAAGGCAGAGGCACCCAAACAGAGCAAAGCACTTCTGAAGAAAATGTTATTCCAGGTGAAACAGTATCACAGAGTGGTGATAACAACAGAGAGGTAACGAGCACCCTGGATGCTTCAGGAGGTACTTCAAGTCAGACTCCTCAAACCTCAAGTGAGTGGATTGAGCACGTGCATCTGGTGTGAATAAAAACTAGATTTGGAGTAAGAGAATGGCAGTGACAGATGGTACAGTATGTGGAGTAAGCATTATGGAGGCTTTGATCCACAGAATTACGGCGCAGTTGTAACCACTGACATAACAACAGATATTTAGGAGTTCTCTTGAATTGTAGTTCTTTATAATAATGTGAACCTTTCAAGGAATATCCTTTGCATTTAATTAGGTAGTAATTGCCTTTTTGCTCTCAAGAAAAAGGAATAAGTAGGTTGTATTCCACATTCCTAATACAATGCAGCATCTGTTTAGCCTTAGGTTGATGATCCTTAACTTGAAAGTACAGATTAAAGGCTTACACTGATTATTATGGTTGGTTTTCCTAAGAAATAGTTTATTCCATATTTTAGAACGCATTCTTTCACCAAAATAACATTTAGCAATTCATTTGCGTTTTAGTTTTGTTTTCCATAACTTTTCCTTACTCATTTTTCATTTTTGTTAGCAGTGTGAGCAGAGGTATTTAATGCTTCTCTTTAATACTGCTCCAGGAATAAGTTTTAGGGGATATTATTTCCCATTAAAATCAAAGGCTTTTTCATGTCTATTTACAGTCCAAATGTGCCAAACTCTGAATAGTTAGCTGGCGGGAGCTTAACAAAACAGTGCAGTGTTACTCTACCAGACTAATCCCACAGTTCTTAGCAGTGAAAGAAACCACTGGGTAGCATTGCCTCTCTAAATTTAACTGGCATGTGTTGCCATGGTGACTGCATTTAATTAAATGTAGCCTGTATCTTAAGTTAATAAAACCTAATGCTGCTGTTAAACAGTTATTTTAAATATTAAAATACAGTGAGTTAGCAACAGCTATGCTGTATTTTAAGAGACACTTTAATGGAAGTGCAATCATAGTTCTTTGTTTTCATAATTCTACAAAGCATTCTATGCACTAATAGTGCAATTACTTTTAATGATAACATTTTATAAAAATACAGGAATATGGAATTTTCATATATTAGCTAGTCCCACAATTAAAGTTCAAATAACACATTCTGCTCAACGTTACGGTGCCTTTGCCTAACCCAACTGGATAGTTGCCACAGTTAAACAAGTAATTCAAATTCCATGTCTGTTCTGGAGTAACTATGCTATTAATTGCAAAGACCTCCATAAAACCACACATGGCCTTGCCTTTACAGTAAATAACTAAATGTTCAGTCAGTGTTTTTGCACAAACAAAACACTGCTAGGTATTTGTTCAATTGCACAATATTCATTTGCTGTGTGATTACTGTTTAGTGTAAAAAAAAAAAAAACAAAAAAAACACCCTACAAAAAACCCTTTTCCTAGTTGTTGTACCGTGAAAAAAAAAAAAATACTGGTTATAGATTTGCTTAAAAGCATCAATCTACAGTTAGTGAGATACAATGGTACAGTATGTAATTACAACTAGAGTAAGTTGTTGAAATGGCTGTTTTAATTACATATAATCAAAACTTGTTATAACACGAGCAAACTACATACACTCCATTTTAAGTTTTGCTTAACTGTTACCAGAGATCTGTTGATATGATATAAAAGTTTATTACTACTGAGTGTGTATAGGCAAGTGTCATGATAGCAAAGTTTATGTATTGATTACTGTAAGTTCAAGTGAGTGTTTTGGTAACTAATTCATGCAAATCCAGCTTTTGAACCTTGCAGTCAGAAGGTTCATATTAGTAAAAAATGAAATATTTTACCTTTACCCCATAAAAACCTCATACATTTTGCAAGCATCTTTAGAGAGAATGTAATAGAATAGTCTCAAATCATTTTCCAGCTTTTCCTCTAGTCACCCTACTCTTGACATAATCATGAACCTTTGGACACCTTTGAAAAATACCAATTTAAAATTGTTCTATGGTATAAAATCCTTCAACTAAAACAGTTTTTCATGAACTTTCATCACGAATTGGTCTGAAAGTTGTTTAACTTGCATAGCTTCCTTGAACTGTAATTTCTGAAGATTCTTACAAAAAGATGGTGTATTGCATTGAGATGTCTTGCAGAGTTACAGTAAGATATGTAAGAGTGCTCTCTGTGAAGGTAGTGAAGTTTGTGGGTTCTGGGTTTTTGTAATTTGGTTAGGTTGTGCAGTATATCCATTGTTTCCGTGTAACTCTTATGAGCATGAAATTAGCCTATTAAATTTGTATTTTCTTGGTACTTATTTTAACACCATAGTCATTGACTTTACAATTCAAAAATAAAGTTTGGCAAGACTATTTTGTAAACCTGTTAATTTTATAATGTAAAAAAAATTACTCTAACCTTGAATTGTTATTTGCACTTTCATAGTCTATACTTGATACATTCCCACTTTATATACAAGTAGGATACTACAACCATGTAGATGTTTGGCCAAATGAATGCTGTTAATAATATGTAAAATTCTTTGATTAAACATTTATTACTTAAACTCATTCCGTTCTGTCTCATTACATCTTAGACTTACTGTAGCAGATTCTTGAGACTGATGATAGACATTTTTAGGATATGTTCAGCACTATGCCAGATTAGCTGGGGACCATAGAGTAAGTTGAAAGTTTTGATTTGTAAATATAAGGTACCTATGTTCATTAAGCTTTGGAAAAAAAAAATCTAAAATAGGTAATTTTGTCTTAATAGCTACAGCTGTATTGTGCACTTGTTTTTTGTAAAGAGTAGTGCCTTGTCGTTACAAATAGTGGTGCTAAAGAGTGTGGGAGGACTAATTTTTGAGGAAGAGCCTGTTAATTACTGTTACTTAAGTGCCACTTAATATCCAGTCCCGATTATTACCAGGAAATTCCAGGCTGCCTCTGTTACGTTAACAGGCACTAAACTGTTCTCTTCGTTGTTACAGTAATTTATTTAGCTTCCTCAAACAAGCAAGCCAAGATGCTGGAGAGCTTCTAGGATCTAATATACAAAGTTGGATTAGTCACTGCAAAGCACTTTTCATCAGCTGCTTCTGCAGCGTCACTGCGTATGCTGCAATTAGCAAGTACTGAGTTTTACTAAGATTCTTCACATGTGAGCCAGGAGGACAGCAGTGGGAAGCGAAGAGGGAGCAATGCAGTTAAATCCACTGAACAATTCAGCTGCTTAATGAGGAGGTGCACAGTGTGTGTGTAGATGTGCATCGCTGGCAAAAAATAACCAACACCCTCCCTGAAAGCTCCCAAGAAGCAGCAATTCTGCACTGACAGCCAGGGTGTCACCAATGTTCACGCTCCTGCTCCCCAGGTGGAGCCAATATTCTGTTTTCTCCACTTCTCTGTCCTCTCTACTTACATCTGAAGTCCCTCAGAGCAGGGATGTGTCCTCATGGCTCCAAAGAGCTTAGTCAAGAGCACCCATTTCTTTTAATGAGGCAAAAATACAATTAAGTGGAAATATGCATTAATTGAAAGAAAATAGATTTACTGCCCAGCTTTAGCTGAGCTTGCACTGTGCAAAATCCCTCAGCTAAGTTGGGCATTTCCAGTTCTAGTCAGGCCACAGTCTAACAGCTGCCTTTCAACCCACTTCAGCTTCAAAGGATCTAGTTCTGTTAAGGAGAATCAGGAAACTGTAGAGGATGATTAAAATCTAGGATCAACATTGTAAAACTTGGGATCCTCTAGGGAGGAGCCTAGAGAGGGGTACTTTCTTAAAAGTCCTGCACCATCCCCTGCTACCCATAACTACTGGATATTCAGCAACTCTCAAATCAGAGTATTTCAGCTGTTGCCTACGTAAAGAGTTATGTATCAAGTGACAGCAAAAGTTAACCCATGCTAGTTTCATTGGGTGTAACTAAAATAAAAGACATGCTGTTGTCTGTTATTGACAAAATACGCTAACCACTGCTCTTTCTGTTTCCTTTCAGGCTAGGTAGGGAGTGATCAAACAGCACTGACAGCAGGCCCTGCCTCTCCATCATGGTGACTCTAATGGCCTCTCAGAAGGCCAACAGAATAATCACACTAAGTGCACTGTAATCTCAAGGCGTCGTTTACTGAGGTTCCTTTGGAATGACAGTCATTAATAAAGCAGCACTTTGACTTGTCAAGAAATCTGAATTAAAACTCTTGTCTGCCAACATTATGTAAATAGAATTAGCTTCAATTATCACCTCAGATTAGGTTTCCTAAAGCTTGAGCTTTTCTTTTTAATTCAAGTTATCGTTTAAAAGCAGAAGAAAAATATCATAGTGGATAAGTTACCAGAACAATACACAGTAGCATATTTAATTAGAATGTACAGGTATTTGTAAAACAGATGCATCCTACATTTGTAGCAGAAGAGGAAAAGACTTTGCACCGTTATTTTGGAAGGACCAAAAGGGAGGAAGCTGGTAAAAAGGGTACAGTAAAACTAGAGCTGAAAAACCCCGGCTATTTCCAAACACACTTGTTATCCATTAACAGTGTATCTTACCAAACTCATATAATAAAAACTTTCACAATTAGGTACTTCTTACCTGGGCAGAAATGGACATCACCACTCACTTCTAACCCATTTCTGTGTGGACCAGTAATGTGCCAACGTGGCAGCGCTGAGAGGGCCCCAGCACTGGAGGACTCCTGAGGGTGGGTGGAAAGGAAAGCAGGCAGAAGCTGCAAGAACAGTGGGAAGAGTTTAAAGGTCTCTGTGAGATCACTGATCTGCAAGATAATCACATAAAAATACAGAGGGATGGATTAAAGAAGAGAAGGGCAAAAAAAAAGAACAACCCAACAACTGTGAACAGTTTGAAAGGAGGTGAAGGTGAAATAGGACTTAAATCAAAATGAGGAAATAGATTTGGTACCTGAGACAAGAAAATCAAAGCTGGTGTGAAAGAGAAGAGTGCAAGATGCTAAGTGTAGCTGCCCATGAGTCAGTACCAACCCAGGCAAGGCCTCCGGGCACTGCATGCTGCATGAGTGGAGCATCTGTCAACAGATCCCTGCAAATTATGGCTATTAATTATGCAATTGTTACCATAATACCATTGAATGACATAGCCTCTATTTTACATGAAATAATAATTTGATTTTAGCAGGATATTTTTCCTCCATGTAAAAAATATTGATGAAGATGAGAGTGATGGGGGTGTTCAGCCTGGAGAAGAGAAGGCTCTGGGGAGACCTTAGAGCCCCTTCCAGTCTCTCAAGGGGCTCCAGGAGAGATGGGGAGGGACTCTGGATCAGGGAGGGGAGCCATAGGACAAGGGGGAAGGGTTTGACACTGAAAGAGGGGAGATGGAGGTGCGATCTGGGGAAGAACTTGTTTGGTGTGAGGGTGGTGAGAGCCTGGCCCAGGTTGCCCCGAGAAGCTGTGGCTGCCCCATCCCTGGAGGGGTTCAAGGGCAGGTTGGAGGGGGTGGCACTGGGGGGACTTTCAGGTCCCTTCCAATCCAAACCGTTCTGTGAATGTATGCCCTGCTTGGGACCCTTTCTCTCTGCAGACCGAGCACCAGCGCTCGCTATCACTCACGGAGCTCCCCTCCGCACCGCGGGCCCGGCCGCCGGCGGTACCGCCTGGCCGGGGCGGGGCGGGGCGAGGCGGCCGCTGAGACGAGGGCCCTGCCGAGGCCCGGGGGGAGGCACCGCCTCACGGCGGCGGCCCCGCAGCCAGCAGAGGGCAGGCCCGGCCGCGCCGCTCCTCCCGCCGC
>NW_015090827.1:241606-252004 GCF_001431845.1 Calidris pugnax
GCCGTCCGAGCGCCCGTCCGAGCGCCCGTCCGAGCGCCCGTCCGTCCCTGCAGTGATGCGGGCCTTTCCCCCCTCAGAGTAAGCAGGAGATCCACCGCCGCTCCGCGCGGCTGAGGAACACCAAGTACAAGTCGGCGCCCGCCGCGGAGAAGAAGGTTTCCACGAAGGGCAAGGGGAGGAGGCACATCTTTAAGTTAAAAAACGTAAGGCGGCGTGTGGTTGTTTTTTTTGTTGGTGGTGGTTTGGTTTGGTTTGGTTTTTTGCGGCTGGTGTGGGAAGTGTTGGGCCTCAGGGCCCCGCGGGCCCGGGGAGCCTGGGGCCGGGCAGGCCTTGGGGCCGGCGCGTCCCCCAAGGGAGCGGTCACAGGCCTTGCCCGTGTGTTGGACCCGCGTCGAGTTTTGCAGGTCCTGTCGCAAAATGAGCCGGAAACCTGGGTAAGAAGCAGTTGTGGTCGCTGCCAGAGCCCGAGTCGGTGCGTTCTTCAGCAGCAGGGGCTCGCTTGCATGACCCACCGGTCCCCACAGCATCCCGCCCTGCGGGCGCCTTGCGGGGGGAAGGAGTTCTGTGTAAATACAAACCACTCGTGTGCATTTAGTGCTCGCTTCTCGGCTTGAAATTCTGGGAATAAAATCTAATCCTGTAAAGTTAACATTTCAAAGCGCAAAAGTAAAGAAGTTCCTCCTCATGTTTAGATGAAACTTGAACATAGGAAGTTCCATCTGAGCATAAGGAGAAACTTCTTTGCTGTGAGGGTGGCAGAGCCCTGGCAGAGGCTGCCCAGGGAGGTGGTGGAGTCTCCTTCTCTGGAGACATTCAAACCCCCCTGGACACGTTCCTGAGGGACCTGCTCTGGGGGTTGGACTGGGTGGTCTCCAGAACTCGCTGCCAACCCCATATCATTTTGTGATTCTATGTTTGAAATTTTTGCACCTGATTTCTTGTGTTTACCAATTTTCTAAGAAGATGATGTATCAGTGCGTTAATTCCAGGTTGTTGTATTATCTTTTATATTATATGGTTATAACACTCTTGATTTTCCATTTCTCTATTCATTCTTTAGCCCATCAAAGCTCCTGAGTCTGTGTCCACTATAATTACATCAGAATCAATCTTTTATAAGGTATGGTTTACACAAGTTTGTTTGTGGAAAAGGTCGTCTTGTTTCTGTTTCCAATTTCGAAAATTATCACAGATAGTGAAAGCGCTAGGGGTATATTCACATACACTGTTCTTCCTTGCCTAGCAGTTGGTAGGATTTGCTCTGCCTTATTGCATTGCCATTAAGTCTTGCAAGGCAGTTTACCACAGTAGTTTACATAATTGTCATTGTCCCATTTTTTTCTTCCAAGAAAAAGATGCATCTGGTAATTACTGCATTCATTACTTACATCCTCAGTAATTACTGCAATCAAGGTTTTTAAACTTTTAACTTTCACCATGCAGAGGCCAAGCAAAAGTGACTATAGCTGATTATTTAAATTTGCGTGGTGTTTTCTACCTCAGGCGCAGAGAATGTGGCTGGTAGAGAGGATGGGCTGCGCTGCCCTAACATCTAAACTGGCTCCCTTTTGGAGCTGGATGCAAGCAGCCTCAAACGCTCTGGGAACGAGATCTGTTGACTGTTGCAATGAAAGCAGAAACTGGCCTTCTCACATTGATGCTTGAGAGCATTTTTACCAGCGTGCCAAGGTGTTAGTGTTCTGAAGTTCTGAAGCTTTGCTTTTGTTTCATTAGAAACATCTTTTCCCCCAAGGAAAAGGTCAGGATAGCCACTGGGAGACTGCGCAGCCAGAGAAGTGACAGGCTGAACTTCCATATGCTCTTTAGAGACTTGGTGCTTTGTGTCTCACATCCCAGATGAATTTCTTGTTTGCTGTTGACTAGTTTGGAAGAGAATTTGTATCTTTTCTTGTGTGTTTTCGGATTTGGTTGGTTATATTTTAGAAATTTCTAAGAATGTTGTCAACAGTTTTATTTAACCTGGTCTCTTGATGAAAAGTGTTTGTATTTTGGTACTTTGTTGTGTTGTTGAGAAGGGCATTGTTTGGGGGTTTTGAGGTCTTTTAAATCTGTTTTAAAAACAAAACCCTCCTGGATGATGCTTGGCAAAGTCTGATGGTGGTGGTGCAGGCACTGCATTGTGCTGTGATCGCTGCTGTAACATGAAGTGAGCTGCTTTTGTGGTGCAGCCTCAGGCGTTATGGAAGGTGGCAGGAGGTGGATGTGTGTCTTGGGACTCGTTTGCATTCAAATGAGTAAACCCCTTCAACACAGAAAGCTGCTTTTCCTGCACACACCAGGAAGTTACCACAGTTACATTTTCTAGAAGGTGGTGTTGCACTCTCCTACTTCTGATGGAATGAGACCGTTGCCATGCTGCAGACAGGAGGTGTAGCTGCTCTGCATCCACCTCTCCCAGGACTGCTGAGGGAGCTGTGTCTTTGAAGACAGATGAGGCCAGGTTGCTTCTGAGGCATTTGGCAGACAGAGACCATGTGGAATTGCCTGCCTAGTCTTAAAAGCAATTCTGGGACTGCACTCAGGCTCCTAGACGTTGAACTCAAAACTCCAGGACGTTGGGTGATGGTGCACAAGCTGTGCTGATGGCTGCTTAGGTGAGACAGCACTCTGAGATAATTAAAGATACTGATGCATAAGGTACTCAGGAATCAGGATCACACAGTGAAGCTTCAGAAATCGGATTGTTTGATTCAATTATCGTTTGTTTGTCTTCTAGGGTGTGTACTATCAAATCGGAGATGTTGTTTCAGTGGTCGATGAGCAGGATGGAAGAACATACTACGCTCAGATCCGTGGGTTTATTCAGGACCAATACTGTGAGAAGAGTGCTGCGCTAACCTGGCTCATTCCTACACAAGCCAGCCCCAAAGATTGTTTTGACCCAGCATCCTATATCATAGGTAATCACTAGGCCTTCATACAGCTACTTATTTATTCCTAGACTAATGCAGAGTTGTATTTTTTAAATTCACTTTTTAGCTTGTCAGGATCGTTTATGCAATTTCCACATTTTAGACCCTAATCCTATAAGCATACTGTTTAGTTCGATAACTTTTTTTATTTATCTTATGTATGTAATATGATTAGCACTACTGCAGTAAATGTGAGTATTTGTGCTCACGGGCACAATTATTGTCTGGCAACTTTAAAGATCAAATTATTTCTCTGTGGACAGAATCAAAGTTACTGCAATATAAACCTGATATACCAGTCCAAGCTTTTAAAGCGACCCAAGTTAGTTGATCTTCATCTTGGGTACTTAAAATACATAGCGTGCAACCACCAGCATAGAGAGTGTTCTGCTACTGATTATAAAATTATTAATCATTCAGAAAAGTGTTTTTGACAGGCAGGCCACAAATAGTATCTATGTAAAGTATATTAGCTAAAGTACTTCACTAAAATAACTGAATGCTTGAAATGGAAAAAAGAAAATTAAAAAAAAAGAACATCCGAGCAAAAATAAAGATAGAGGTTTCCTGCCTCGTATTTGAGGCTGCTTTGCCAGGAAGGTCATTGATTGGAAAAACACATTCTCTAAGGGATGTTGGCTGCTGTTGCATATTTTTAAGTCCTGCATACTCCAATTTTATGCCTTTAAGCTTTGTCTATGAAGATTTTTTTATTTTTTTCCCTTAGGACCAGAAGAAGATCTCCCAAGGAAAATGGAATATTTGGAATTTGTGTGTCATGCACCTTCGGAATATTTCAAATCTCGGTCATCTCCCTTCCCTACTGTTCCTACAAGACCAGAGAAGGGCTATATATGGACTCATGTGGGACCTACTCCTGCAATCTCCATTAAAGAAACTGTTACCAATAATTTATAATTTTATAAAGGAATACTTTGGACGAGTTATTTTGGGTGTGTTCTCAGGTCTGTGAACCTCATACAAGACAGTTAAAAAAATTTATAAAATGTTCTTTTTACTTTATGGATTATGGTATTTATTTATTTTAAATTATACCAGAACTCTAAAATAGAAGTTTTCTTTCCCTTTGATCTGTCATTTCTGTGCTCTGTTCTTCAGACATTTTTGCTCATTTTGGGACAAAACCACAAGTTTCACATCATCTTCAACTTTGGTGAGCAAATAATTGACTTTTAGTGTTGCTTTTAGTGTTCTTGTTTTCTAACTTTCTTTCCAGAGAAGAAGTTAAAAGACATACTCTTGACCATGCAGCACTTTATATACTTGTTTGATTTAGTAAACTGTGACAGCAGTTTTGTTTACTCCTTAAATAATTTAAGACTAGCTTCAAATAAACACTGAACTTGATCAGTGATACAGTTACCAGTTTTCTATTACACTGGAGAGGAGTGATTACTTCAGTTTCTCTTATTCAGACTAAAACCTGTCATCCTCAAGGCGGTGCTCTATTTAACAGTCACCTTTTAAGGGGATCTAAAACATGTATGTAGCTTCCTGCTAAGCTTTGCTTATGTAGGGGGTTATATATCTTTGAAAACTGGATGCAGATTTTAAAAACGATGTTATTTGGCTTTGCCATCCTGGCATCCTCATGGCAGAAATTTATCTGCATTTCCTGAGCAAGCTAGCTTCGTTACTATTTGTGTGTGTGTTAGCTTAGTCTCTTAAAATTGATTTTAAATTGTTTTTTTTTTCAGTGTTTGCAATCAGTGATGGTAAGAAAGAAATCCTCAATCAATTGAAATGAAAAAAAATTGCTAAGTGAAATAATGACTAATTTTATATCTTGACAGTCTCAGTATAGCAATGAAAATACTAAAAAGCAGAATGGGAGAAATGCCATGTACTAAAATACCAATGTTAAGGTTTTCTGCACTAAACTTCTCTCAAGCCCATCAGCTCCAGAGACTGTGATGTTCTTGTGTGGCTTGAATTCCCTGAGGTTAGTGGTTCCTGCCTACGGAGGATAGAGCTGTGAGTGGCCTTATCATTTACATTTGCATGTCACCATAGGACCCAGAAGCCCTAAATCAACTTTAGCATATTGTAGGAAAGTCTATGAAAGTTCCATTAGGCTTATGCTTTAACTTATTGAAAAGCTTTGATTTAAGATGAAAACTATTTTGAAAGTCTTAGGTATTAACAGCTTTTAATATAATGGGACCTATGAAAGCAGGAACCAGATATATTTGTTTCAGTCTGCAGCCTCAGTTCTGCCCGCTTCAAATACAAGGATGCACAGTCAACCCTAAGTTTTAGGGACATTGTCCATAGTTCAGAATGCTTGGAAATCAGCAGTATACTGCTAATATGGAGTTAAATCTTAAGTAACTTCAGTTCCTACATACATGAGATGTGTGCCCATGCTCAGGGTGTTGCAGTACTTAATCCCAAGGTGACCTCACTGCTGACTTTCCTCGCCTCCCTCTCCTTTCACTTCCTCTAGACTTCTTTCTTTCTGATCTATCTACATTAAATTAACAATCATAAGAAAGTAAAAATAATGACCCTTAAGAGATGTTTACAGTAACCAGAGTGACTCCCTCCATTCAAATATTTTTTTTTCTCTGTAGTCCACAAGATTTTCCCTTGGTATGACCGTAAGGTCCCTGTGCTGCCTCAGCGTCATCCGTGGAGCTTTGCTGTTCTGTGGGCTGGCCTTCAAGCTCAGCTGCTTTCCTTGGCGAATCCTGGTAGGAGAGGGAAGAGACTATGCTTTCAACTGACACCAAATGAAAAGTACTCGCTTGCCATATGCCTTATTTGTCAATAAATTGTTGTACGAAAAGGATAATTTAGAGAAATATCGATAGACAGTTTATGATTTGAAGTTTGTTTCATGGAATGACCTGTTGATACGCAGGCCTTGGCACCCTCTGATGTCAAAGAGCAGGCCATACCGAGAGGGGACTGGCTGCAGGCTTGCATTGGACATGTAGACCGAAAGGTTAACCAAAAGAAAAGAGTTGGAGCAGGGTAATGTCTTACTCTTACGAAAAACAGTATGCTGTAGAAATGTTCTACTTAGAGCAGCAAAGAGCAGAGCTCCAGGTAGAGGATGTATAACCTGGAACTTCTGTAAGAAAAAGCAAAGAACTGTGAGCATTGCCACCATGAAACAAAAGCCAGAATAAATTAGAAATAAGCATCATCCCTCACTGCATTTAAATGACCTGCACCACTAAATTTCAGTGTATTGTGATTGGATTAAAAAAACCACAACCCAGCCCAGGTCTGCATGGTAAAAGCAAAATTATTAAGTGATGTAATAGGTAATTTAAACCAAATGTGAACCCCCTTCACTTCTGTTCCCTGACTGTGACAGGTGGGTGCCTGGTTTGGGAATATGCGGGACTCATCAGTCTCCTGTCTGAGACAGCACACAGGAACTTTAATACCGCCTTAGCTGTCTGCTCTTGCCATTCCTTAGGGAATGAAACAGGAAAAAAAAAACACACACAAAAAGACCCCTACTTGTCAGCTGATTAAATGTAAAACTTGTCTTCTACAAATTTTTGCCAGTCTCCCTAATTAATACAGAAAAGGAGCTCTATGTTTAAATGTGTTTATTTTGTTTGCTGCAGTGTGATGTGAAGCTACTGCTGCTGCCCCGAGCGAGCGATCGCAGGCTCTGAAAGGTGCGGCTGATGCGTGTCAGCCTCTCTGGTGAGTGCACAGCAGGGACACGGCTGGGGCAGAGACAGCTGTTGTGCCTGAGGTGTGTGGTGTGTTCCTGCTCGCCAGGGCTCCTGCGGACGCCGAGCACAGGGAGACTGTCTTTACCCACAGTTGGCCAACACATTTTGAACCCACAAAAATGTTTAGGGATCGTGATTAATTAATGCCAGTGACATGCATAAAGGTAAATTCTGAAATTATTGCAGCTGACTTAAGCTACTGTTCCTTTTCCTGTTAATAAGCAGACTAATTCCATAGAACATACTTAATTGATTTCTGTTTTTGTTAACTTCTTAAACTGACTTACAGCTGCTTCTGCCTTCCTGTTGACACTCGTCAATGTTTCTAGGAGAGGCTCTGAGACAGGAACAGGTAAATGGTAGTATATTCATGAGAGAAACACACTTTGAAATACAATACATCCCATTTATATGGTTCGACTTCTCTTGCCCTTACTGTAGCAAACCTTCTGTGGACAGAAGGATGAAGCCAGGATAGATTTGTGGGAGAGCGGGATCGGTACTTGGAGTTTAACAGTTTCCAGCACAGACTGCTCTATTTTATTTTATTTTTTTACTGTGGGCATTGCTGGTTTTGAAGATGCAAACAGGACTAGTAGAAATTGAATGACTGGATAAAACAGATATAAAGCCGCCATTAAAATTGTGACAGCTTAGATTATTTGTAGTTACATGATCTGTTTATAGTATTTACTTTCATCTTCAAAGGCAGCAACAGGGTTGCAAACACAGTTACTCCTCTAACTTGAATCCTAGTCATTGTATCTTGGGAATGAAGGCGTCAGTGGCAGCCTGTTAGCTTAGAATGCTCAAGCGGAATGTAAGACAGTGAAAGAAAAATGCTTAAAAGGTTTAATCTAAAATAATTCCAAGTATTATACTTCAAACTACAGTCTATAAAGAAAAAAAATTATTTTTTTTTTGGAACTATGGAACAACCTCCCTTAGTAAACATTATTTTTATTTTAATTTTTGATTATACTGGGAAGTGCTAAAAAATAATCCAAATGGGCAAGTATTCTGATGGTGAGGTCCCCAAAGAGAGTGGATGTACAGGCAATGCCTGTTACTAAAGCATTATAACTTTGTTTAGGTGCATTTGAACAACTGCCCTGTCCTGTTTTTCTCGTGTCCAGAACATCAGGCAATAGCATGGGAAGAATGACTGACCTCCAGACAGCTTGTTGTGGACATCACTGAAGAAATGAGACCTCCAAGAGCAATGTGTCTGAAAATTTCTCATTTTAGGAAAAAGAAGGGCAAAAGGAAGACCCACAAAACGGACTTGAGCAGAAGGGATGTCACAGGATCCCACGGGGACAGGTTTTGGTGCTCTGCAGCGGAAGGAGCTGAGCTCACCCATTATTCTTCCTTTTCTTGTTTGGTATCCTCTGTGTCAGAGCTCAGGAAGGTTTCATTCCTGCATCACTGGAGGGTAAGTGGATACACTGCTACCAAATTTATGGCCTTGTGTTGCGCTTCAGAGCTTTGGCAGCAATTAACAGAGGTTTTCATTACGCGATTTTAGTTCTAAAGACGGAACATGCAGCCAAGAGCTAAAATACACAGAGCATCTGTAATATACTCAGTAATGCACGGAACATGCAGACTGAGCCCATGCACACATTGCAGCTCTGTCTGCTTGCAGGAGGAAAATACCCTTTTTGTAGGTGTAGGAAATGGATATTACCCAGGAACGTTTGCCTTGCAGAACAGGATAGAGGTTCCATGACAGAAATAATGCAGGCATTTTTTTAAAAACTACTTTTTGAGATTTTTCACTTCTCTATCTATATAGAGAAATAAAAGAGCTTGAAAAGGAAAAATCATGGATGTCAGCAATGTACTTAGGTCTGTTAAGGTGTAAGAGGCACTCATTGAAATAATGTGGTTGGCAATTGTACACAGGATGATAATGGCAATACTTGTCCCAGTGAAAAAAAATAAGAAAAAAAGGCAAACAAAACATTTTAATGACTGATAGCTCAAATAAATATAGCAAATAGTAAGTAACAGCTCTAAGTACTGAAAGCAAAACTTTCAGATTTCATATAGTTAAAGACTGTTGACTAAATATTAAATGATTTATTAAAGATATGTTTACATTATTGAAATGGAGTCCTAGTTACACAAAGCCATATGGTTGAAATTAAGAAATGACTCATTTTGGAGATACACATGTATGACAAATACCTGAGAAAAAAACTCTTTATTTACAAGTGTGAGTACATCAAAACCACACTTTGGGTGTATATTAAATGATTATTTTTTTTTTTTTACCTGTAAAAGGTGTCCCTGATAACATATAAGGGTGCCTGTCTTTAACTGGGTGTTGTATAGATACGTGCAACAGGAAATGATGGATTCAAGGTGAAATGAACACCCCTGTTGTGGTGTGGGGCACAGGAGGGGCAGGAGCTGCTGTCGGAGGGAGCCAGCCCGGGGTTAGTCCTCCCGGGTTTGTATATTGTCTGTGTTGGGCTGCTGGGTCCTTGGATGGGATGGGAAGGAACGGGTAAAACACCGAACCAACAGAAACTGAAGCATCAGGGCCCCTTCCCCCGAAACAGTACCCGATCCCAAAAGAAGATGTACAGACCATCATCTGGACATTACATGGTTCAGGTGACATCAAAGGGGACACTTCACCCACCACTGTGCCAGCAAGGTGCGAGAGAAACCAAAGGGGACTTGGGGCCTTACAGCTGTGCGGTGAGTGGGATCATGTCTGCTATAGCCCCGCTGGTTCCTTCCTCCCAGAAGTTGATGCAGAGGTGCCACAGGGGTGTAAGTGGCTCTCAGTACTGGGGTCTTCCCAGGGGGGTTGCTCTATCCCCTCAAAGGAGGGGGACACCCAAAGGAAAACTGCATTCACTTGGAAAGGAGCACAGTATTTTTGGACATGATCACCCCAAGGCTTTTGTGACTTCCTGTCCGTTTTCTGTCATCAATTAAAGGAAGTGCTAAAAGGACTGACCACCAAGGACAAGTGGTGGGGCCAAGATGTCATTTAATTATGGCAGAAACAAGCGAGTTTTGAATGTACCAAGCAAGTTCTTCAAGTTGTAGAGAAAATGGGGCTTAAAGCAAATGGTGCCAAAGCACAACCTTTTACACAGAGGTGGAATTTCTGGGTACCAGGCTGTGTCCTACTGGGTGGGGAATTACATTCACCAAGGAAATTACTCATTTAACCACAGGAAAACACTGCAGAGATTTTTAGGGCTTATAGGTTTTTGTAAGGAATTTTTGCCAGATTACACTGTTATAGCAAATCTGCAAAATTTGCGGCAAAGAAGGGGAAACTGGCTGTGGAGAGAAGAAGAGGCTAACACTTAGAATAAAATTATTACACCTGTAAGAGTCAGAAGAATTGGGAAACACCATCATTGGCCTCTACATGACATTAAGAAATTGCCTCAGGGTATGCACGTGGCTGCCATTTCAGTGTACAGCGTGAGGGACATGGTCAGAATTATTCACCACAAAGGGACTTAGTTGTACGGCAGCGTGGCCACCATGTTGTTGCGATCGCTGTACTCTTTTTCCGGAAGCGCCGCCATGTTGTACGGCAGCGTGGCCGCCATGTTGTTGCGACCGCCGCCATGTTGTACGGCAGCGCCGCCGCCATCTTGTTCCGGAAGCGCCGCCATCTTGTTCCGGAAGCGCCGCCATGTTGTACGGCAGCATGGCCGCCATGTTGCGACCGCCGCCATGTTGTACGGAACCACCGCCGCCGCCATCTT